>NW_007260048.1:329790-351098 GCF_000164805.1 Carlito syrichta | reverse complement strand
GGCCCCTGGCGGCCGGTGGAGGCGCTCGCTGCAGAGCCTTAAAAGCGAGCGGGCCGCTGGACGGGAAGTCGAAGGAGTATTTAAAAAAAAAAAGCAAACCAAACGGGGTAAGAGATATGCACCCCCAGATGGTGCAGGGTGGGAGGTGGAGAATGAAGGGAAAGCCAATTTTGCTTCCTTATAATATAAACAGGAAGGAAGGGAACAATCTGTTGGGGATGGTGGGGGCCGATGGAGGATAATGGGAGGGAGGGAGGTGGAAATGTGAAAATCTGTTTATAGTTGGAATGGAATCTGTTTAATATAATGCTTACACAAAATAAGGCTTATAAGTTTTTCCCTGCGCTGAACCTTGCTTCCCTCATCTTCATTTTAACTAGCAGAGGATTCTGACTGTTTTTTTTCTCTTTTATACCCCCAGATAGCGATATAATCTGGAAGAGGCATTCATTCAGGGAAATGAAACATACTTTGGCTTCCCTCGGTGTCCTCGGTGAGCCTGAGTCCCAACAGTCAATATAATACAGGAGTTGAGAGCCTGGACACTAGAAAAAGAGACAGTGTAAATCGAGCATATGTCTACACCCTAGCTGTGTGACCTAGAGCAATTTGCTCAGCCTCTCTAAGCCTTCTTTTCCTTGCTCAGAAAACAAGATATAAGCAAAATACACCTCTCATGTTGTAATTATAAAGAGAACCCTGTCTTATCTCTAGCTGCAGGACGCAGAAGCTGTCCCACCCTGGTTCTGCATTCCCTCCTCGGGCAGGACCTCTGTGGGAAGTAACTGTGATAGATAGTTCAATAATAGGTCAAGTGCCTATAAGTAGCGTGAGGACGAGTCCTCCAGCACTTTCCCTTCCTCTCCTATCTGTTCACATAGCCCCTAAGCCCATGCCTGACCATGCAAACCAACCAGGCAGCACTCACAAAATGGTGCCTGTGGCGTTATTGTGTTTGGTAGGCTAGGAGCTTCTAGCTTGAGGTGGATCTTGATGCCCACAGTCAGGTTTTTTTGTTTTTTTGTTTTTGTTGGGGTCTTACTGTATTGCCCAGGCTAGAGTGCTGTGACACAATCACAGCTTACCACAGCCTCGATCTCCTAAGTTCAGGAGATCCTTCTACCTCAGCCTCCCGAGTAGCTGGGACTACAGGTGTGTCCTGCCACACCCTGCTATTTTTCTGAATATTTGTAGAGGTAACATCTCACTGTGTTATCTGGGCTGGTCTCAAACCCCTGGGCTCGAACAATCCTTCCGTCTCAGCCTCCCAAAGTGCTGGAATTATAGGTATGAGACACCACACCTGGCCTTTGGTCAGTTTTTAAAAGCTACAGGTCAGTGTGCTTCTCCTTGGTGTCACCTGGGCAAAAATTCAATGCTTCGATATGCAAGGTTCTCCACTAGTGACTCACCTGGGAAGAGGTTCTCTCACACAGAACATAGTCCTGTTGGAGAAGTTCAGCACACACACAGGAAAAGCTAAATAGTAAATCATGATTCTAGGTGGCATGAGTAAAGAGTCCACTGAGGGGCTCACTGAGCACTACTGGAGATCAGGGGATGGAAAAAATACTTTGGACTGAAGCTGAGGGCTCACCTGAGGCCCGAGAGCTATAGAAAGAGGTCCCAGTGCTTTGATGGAGTGGATGAGCCCGTCCCTCTAGTTAGGGTCCACCACTAGAGGTAATATCACAGGTTATACATCCATAATGGAGAAAAAGATGCAATGAAAATCAGACTCCTCAATGACAATAGTCTCATGAAGATGCTGGGTGCCCTTAGCCCCAGGATCTTGTGGCTTGTTTTAGGGTGTGACTCTCATCCAGAGACTCCACCTGAGAGTCTGACCACTCAGTGCCCATCCTCTGGATGACAAAACTTGATTTGCCACTGAGTTCCTAGAGATGAACTGGAGAACAGTAGACAGAGGACCTGGTTACCCATGATTCCTTATCCATTTATTCATCAGTTCACGTATATAATTATCTATCCATCCATTTATCCCGTCTTTCATTCACTTGCTAATTGTGTTACTTAAGAATTGTAATGTGCCCGGCCCTGTGTCATATGCTGTGAGGAGTGAAAAAATTATGTATTTTATTTCCTTCTACCCTAAGCAAGATTCTGCAATATGCTACTCAATGCTAAAGGCTCTCCTCTTTTGTCCCTCGCCATCTGAGGAACCAGATGTCCTAGGACATCCACATGGCTCATTCCACTACAGAAGCAGGGTCCTGATCATGCTCATCCGGCAACTCTGATGAATGGCCTCTCTCATATTGAATCTAGCTCTTTATTATATTACAGATCCACCCACCCACTTCCTAGAAGGATAAAGAATAGAACTCAGTGTACTGGCCCCTGAGACTCAGATGCAAGTATGTAAAGCTTCGCCTCTGATGACCGACCTATGAACGGGTTCCTCTCTGGCTGTCACACACGCCCACCACCCTGGGTATCACCTAGAATCAGTCCAGTAGCCTTTTCTCCTTGCCTCTGCCTCTCACTCCCACCCCCTACTTTTATGGGATTTGTGACAATCCGTGCTCTTTAAAAAATTTTCTGGAGTGTATTTGTGTGTCTTTAGTGGTGGTGGAATGCTGTATAATTATCTCCCAATTCATCAGGCTCCTTAACAGGCAAATGCCTTTTTTTTTCCCCAATAAGTTTTTCTGGCTGAGGCACCAATAGGCCTCGTTGCTACGGTAACCAGAACGTTCCTTTCTCTATTTTAATGGTATGTTGAAAGAGCGGCGTGTGCGTGCATGCACACATATGGCGGCTGCTCGCTTTCCGAGCCCTTTTTTCCTTCCATACCTCTGCTGACCTGCCTGGCATTTTCCCGACCTCACACGTGGTAGGCTGTTGCTCCCTCATCCACAGCCCCTGCTTGCCCCCTTCCTGCCTTTCGCCTTGCCTCCACCTCCCCCTACCCTTCCATCTGGTGTTCTCAGCTGTTTAAAAAAGAAAAAAACAGTTGGCTTTGCATGAAATCTAAGAGGGAGAGGGAAATAAAAGGTAATTGTGGAAACAAAGCCCTGCAAAAAAGCCTTTGACCGGCCAGGTGTTTCATGCAGGAAGGCTGGTGGCCTCACTTGGCCATCTTCCTAGAACATGGGGCTTCTTCAGAGGAGGAGGAGAGAGGCTAGAGAGAGCACAGCTCAGTGCAGGAGTAAAGGGTGGGGGGCATATCCCGGCAGCACCATCTGCTGCTGCTGCTCCTGGGCACGGAGGAACATACCTCCACCGAAGTCCCTGGGCTTGGTTCAAGGACTATTGGAGGTGGGGAGGGCTCTGTTGTAGTTCATTTGCTTATTCATTGATGTAACAAACATTTACTGAACACTTAACGTACACGAGACTCTGTTCTAGGCACTGGGGGATGTGCCGAGGATTCCTGTCCCCAAGAAGCAAGCCTTGTTCACAGGTAATTGCCAAGACCGTGTGGTAAGTGGTGAGAGGCACTGTGACATTTGGGCTCTGGAGTGAGACAAACTAAAGTCTGAGCCCCGGGCTACCATTTTCTGCCTGCGACCCTTCGGTAGATGAATAAAACTCTTGAAGGCTCAGTTTCCTCCAAAAGCAGTATTACAATAAAGTTGTTTCTGAAGATTTAATAAAATAATGAGTATTTATTAACATATTCAATAAATGTGTGTTGCCATTGTTGTCCTTATCATTGTTACTACCATTGTGTATTAGTCTGTGTTGTATTGCTGTAAAGGAATACCTGAGCTTGGGTAATTTATAAAGAAAAGAGGTTTGATTTGGCTCATGGTTCTGTGTGGCACTGGCATCTGCTGGGTTTCTGAGGAGGCCTCGGGAAGCTTGCAGTGGTGGAGGAAGGCAGAGCAGGTGTGTCACATAGTGAGAGTGGAAGTAAGAGGGCGAGGAGGCGCTTGACTCTTTTAAACTGTCAGCTGTCACGTGAACTAATAGGGCAAGAACTCACTCATTACCTCAAGAACAGTCCCAAGCCATTCATGAGGGCTCCATCCTCATATCACCTCCCACCAGGCCCCACCTCCAGCACTGGGGACCACATTTCAATGTGAGATTTGGAGGGGACAAACATCCAAACTATATCACAATGTCAGGATCATAAAAGACTCATGAGAACATGCAAGGTGACCACAGAAGCAGGCAAGGTGTCACAAAGTTAAGGGCTTGACTGGACATTTTCTAGATGGGAAAAGCGGGAAGAACATTCTAGTCAAAGAGACTGGCGTGTGCAAAGGCATGATGTGTAGATACGGGTTTGCTTCTGTGGCAATAGCACCCTATGTGCACGTCTGGGGCCAAGGGCACAGGGGGCTCAGGCTGGGCTGTGAGGACACCAACAGCTATGGGATAGGGATTGACCCTCCCGTCATAGGAATGAGCAGGATGGTTTTAATCTTGAGAGTGGCACAAGTGGTTGCACTATTTAGAGAGAAAAGTTTTTCCTTGTGATACACAAAATGCCAAACTGAAGGGGCTCCCAGACTTTGCTTGCTTTAAGAATAGTGCTAGACCGGGCGCGGTGACTCGGCCTATAATTCCAGCACTTTAAGAGGCCTAAGTGAGTGGATTGCCTGAACCCGCAGCTTTGAGACCAGCCCGGGCAACTTGGCAAAACCTCATCTCTACAATAAATAAAAAATTAGCTGGGCGTGGTGGTGCGCACCTATAGTTCCAGCTACTTGGAAGGGTGAGGTGGAAGGATCGCCAGAGTTCAGCAGGTCAACGCTGGGGTGGCCATGAGTGTGCCACCGCAACCCAGCCTGGGCGGCAGAGTAAGACTCTAACTCAAAAAAAAAAAAAAAAAAGGTGTAGTGCTGCCAGGGGACTCTATCCAGTTGCACATGTCAAGTGATCTCTTGCTCTGCTTTTTCCCCCTCGTTCCAGTGCATTTCAGGTCACACATGCCTGGGCATGAGGATATCAGATTCAGGACACTCTAGCCATGTAGCCTTGAACTAGGCACTCAGGCAGTGCATAGAGTAGATGAAATGACCCAAAAATCTCTTCCAGCTCTTAATAACATGACTATAATTTAAGGAATTTAAAGGAGTGGTTGGCTGGCACTGGTGGTGGAGTACTTGGCAAGGAAAAAAGACACTGTGTGTGTGTGCTGAGTGGCTGGAGGGGAAGCAGAGATGGTGGAGCAGAATGTGCGAGGGAGAGAGACCAGGCAGGCACCACTTGGCCACTGAGACAGTGCTGGGGGAAAAGAGAGGAGTGGGTGACAGCACAGAGGCTCAGAGGCTCGCAGGCTAATTCTGTTGCACTTGGAGGTTGGAAAAAAATGGCAAGTCAAGAGTACAATCGGGCATTCTGGGTTTGGCCTTATTAAAAAAGAAAAAGCAGAACTGCAAGATCTGCTTTGGGTCACATTTTTGATCTTTGCAATCTAAAATTATGCCAAATTTTTCTTTTACCTTGTGTTTAAAATAAGACAATGGTATCTCTGAAAATAAGCTCAAGAGGAAATCAGAGTGAACCGAAGGTAACAAGGCAGTGAGCCAAATGCATGCATACAAATCCTATCCTTTTAACCTGGTCCAAACTCCTGCTCGCAGCACAACAGCCAATAAGTCAAGAGGCAAGGAGTTGGAGCAAGGAATGTGACTTCATTTTGCAGTGCCAGCAAAACCAAGAAGATGGTGGACTAGTGTCCTAAAGGCCTATCTTAAGTTGCATCGGCTTTGTTTTTTTTTTATTCTAGGCATAGGGGAATAGAAAGGGCAGAGATCAAGAGGGGGCCCAACTACCGCAGACATCTGGGCACTGGGAGAGGTCTGGGAAGAGTTGTAAAAATCTCTGTCCTTGGTTAATGGTCTTCTTGTTCCTTTAAATCTTTAACAAAACAGCATTCATACTTCCCTTTTTATCCCAGAGTTAGTCTCAACAGCTGCATACTTGTGCCTACGGTATCTTTTCAGTATTTCAAAATTATTCTACCCTACATGGAAGTATGAACAGAGGCCAGGCAACCCCTGGTCTAAAATGGAGTGAGTTATGTTAGTCTTTTGCCATTTCACTGTCACATCCTCTTCACAGCTGCTTGCCTATAACAGGGGTCTATCCAGGTTAGAATGAACGTTTATGTTTTGGCATGTTCCTTTTCTCTTAAGAATTCATAGAGAAGAGAGATATTTTTTCCCCAAATTGACTGATTTGTATTCTGTATTCTTACAAAACTATTCAAATATTCTGTAATTAACTATTAACTGTAAAAAACTATTCTGTAATTAGAAAAAAGCACAAGTATACACACATATTTTAGTGAGTCTGAAGCTTCAAAAGATGTGTGTGTGTGTGTGTGTGTGTGTGTGTGTGCGCAAAGTTTTTTTTTTTTTAAGGAAGGAAAGTTTAGAGGAGAATGAGGAGAAACACGAACCCAATTATGCATAAGACACTAGGTGAAGCTCTCCATTCATATCATCTTGCCTGGGCCTCGCAACACCATGTGAGTTCAATATTCTTATGCCCTTGTACACACCAGGAAACTGAAGTTAAGGTCAATTGAGGAACTTGCCAAAAGTCATACCTCTAATCCGTGGTCGGACCCCCATTCATGTCCACATTTGGCTGACTCCAAAGTCTCCAGCAGATACGCCATTCACATTAACGAACAGAAGAATGAGAGGACAGCTCTTTGATCAGTAACAAGGTTGCCCCTTGACACAAATTCACTTCTCTTCTGGGTCCTCTCCAGAGCCTGGTTGGTTACCAAGTCACTCTGTCCTGTCCTTTCAGTCTCCACATTTTCTCAAGCTCCAAAATTACTTCTCCCCCTTTCCCTTCCTCATCTGGATTCCAGTTCTATGCACTTGCAGCTCTGAACCCCAGTGATTTAAAAGTAAGAAGACTCATTTGACTGACACAAGAGTGTGAGAATCTGTTAGCTGTATTTTTACTCTTCTAACAAGTGTTTGCTTCATAAAATCTGATAGAACCAAATGACTGTCTGGTTGATGAAGTCGAAGACAGTGAGACAAAACAAAATAATTAACGTCAGAGGAAAAGGAGAGATTTTTTAATCCAGTGAGGGGTTTTTTAAACAGCTTTATTGAGGCATAATTGACATACAATAACCACCTATATTTAAAGTGTACAATGTGATAGGTTTTGGCATATGTAGACATCCATGAGCCATCACTGCACTCAAGATAATAAACTTACCTGTCATCCCTGAAAGTTAACTCTTGTGGGGCAACTGAGTTTTTAGAATCCCTTGAACCGCGCCAGTTCCTAAGCAACATGACTTTGTGAATAAGAGTGGCTCCAGTAACCATAGTAGGGCTTAATGAAATTTTTGCAGACTAAATGTAGCTTCACAACCAAGTGATTTTTTGAAATTTATTCACAATTCTAGAATTAATTCTGAGGGAAAAGAAACAGGCTGAAGACCTATTTGCAAACAAAAATCGTGTGGAGACGACAGTTTCAAGAAAACACACAATGCACCTGATAGCATATTTTAGCAAATCCTAATCAGGAAAATGTTTGTACTTTAGGAAGTGAAAATATACATTGGAAAATTCCAGCAAGCCGGGCTCGGTGGCTCAGCCTGTAATCCCGCACCTTTGGGAGGCTGAGGTGAGTGGATTGCCTGAGCCCGCGGGTTCGAGACCCGCCTGGGCAGCAAGACCTCATCTCTACAATAAATCAAAAAAATCAGCCGGGCGTGGTAACACATGCCTGTAATTCCGGCTACTTGAAAGGCTGAGGCGGAAGGATCGCCGGAGCCCAGCCCGTCGAGGCTGCGGTAGCTGGGAGCGGCCACTGCACTCCAGTCTGGGGCGACAGAGTGAGACTCCAACTCAAAAAAAGAAAAGGAAAAGAAAATTCCAGCAGAAGTGAGTTCACCGTACAGGCTCTTGGACCACACCAGCAGATGTCACTCTCACAGCCAATGGGGCCAGAAGGGCAAAGCCAAGGAGGCTCCTATTTCAGACAACTGCAGAGAACCAAAAAGTGGAACTGGAAAAGATTACATTCAACATAGGCAAAGGACCTATCACTAGTTTGTCAGTTCTTCGGGAACAGGAAGCATGCGTATTTATTTTGGTGTTCTTAATATCTGTATTTCCTAGCACAAGCATGGACGTGTTTCTTAGAAAGAAATATTGAATAATCAATTGGGACGCCTATTAGAAATGAAATTCTCTCTAGCTACGAATGGGAGTTCTCGATATGGTTACCCATGGAAATTCTAACACCCTAGAGGTGAGCCAGCAAGAAACTGCTTGGGAGAAAGGCTCCCATGGCCATCTCCTGGTATTCCGTGGACTCCAAGCACTGAGCACCTACCATATACCATATACTATGCGAGGTTATGCTTTGTTGCCAGAGCACTTAGGCAGAGTGAGAGAGCCTATGGAAGGAGAAGAATACACAGCACAACACCCAGGCAGAGCACTCAGCCCATCCTGGGGAGTCACGGAGCACCCCCTATAGGCCATGACCTTCAGGCCACTGCACAGCTACCTGAGAGAGTGCTATTTTCCGTTTGGTTGTTGTGTATTTTGTATAACATCCAAGGTCAACCATTTAGCATCCTCATCTCTAATAACAGCCCACTTCAGGAACTAATAATTAATCTTAGGAAAATCAATCTTATCCTGGAGTGAAATGGAACACTAAGTATATGCCTGGGGAATAACAACATGGGACATAGTGGAGAGTGTGAGCCACCACAGTGCCTAAAGATTAATGCAATGCAAAGGCTTCTCAGTAAAATATTTCTGTCAAGTTCTCGTTCCTATCAGAGCACTGATAAAATCTGTCTTAAAATGCACTCAGAGATTGCTTTGTGGGGAAGTAAGAGATAGAGAGAAAAGGGTATAGACAAAAGACAACTGGATGGAGAAATTAGGACGATAGCCAGGGACAGGGAACAAAGAATAAACATGGTGAGTAGAATACAGAGGAGATGGAAAGGTTGAGAGAGGAAAAAGCAGATTAGAGAATGAGGATGAGAGGGAGAAACCAGAAAAGGCTGAGAACTGGAAAATAAAAAAGCTGATGAAGAAGTAAAGAGATAATAAATATTAAAGGAAGGACCTATATTTACGAATACATTTTAGGGGAAAAAAAACAAGACAAAGAACAAAGGAATTGAGGGTGTGGGTGAGCAAAGAATGGAGACACAGCCAGCTAATGCCTCTAAAGAGAAGTATAGAGCACAGGGGAACAAGAGAGGGCTCTTGTAGATGTAGGATATCATCAGTGCCACCCACAGCTGTTGCCCACTCTCCTATGTGAAACTCCCTCTGGGGACAAGTGGAAGACAACTACTTGTGTTGCAAGAGCCACGGTAAACCATGTTCCTAAAGACAGCCTTCTCTGTCCTTCACCAATTCCTAGCATATCCTATGGTATTTAAGACCAGATGGTCAAACAAAGACAGGGACTTTTAGAAGTCTTCAAGGGCTAGCCCTCTGATACTACAGTGAAATCTCTGCCTCAGCTTTTATTCCATTCATTCATACCCATCTCTGGAATCCTGATGGGGATTTTTCAAGAGTCTTCATGATAGAATGACTGCTTGTTTTTATCATAAATATCCTCCAGGTATTCAAATCTTGAGAGAAAGGCTCCCTAGAGGAGCTAGAGGCTCCTCTTAAAAATCTGCTTAACATCCGGGCTCGGTGGCTCAGCCTGTAATTCCAGCACTTTGGGAGGCTAGTCGGATGGATTGCCCGAGCCTGTGGGTTCAAGAGCAGCCTGGGCAACTTAGCGAGACCTCATCTCTACAATAAATGTTTTAAAATTAACCGGGTGTGGTAGTGCATGCCTGTAGTTCCCAGCTACTTGGAAGGCTGAGGCGGAAGGATCGCAGGAGCCCAGCAGGCTGATGCTGAGGTGACCGTGAGTGTGCCACTGCACTCCAACCTGGGCAACAGAGTGACACTCCAACTCAAAAAAAAAAAAACTACTTCAAATTTCTTTTCATTGACTATTTCCTTAGCCTGTTTTCTTTTCTGTAGAAGGCATGAAAGGTATTCTCTAAATTATGGCAAAGTTTACTTAAGAATTCTTGTGCTGATGTAGATATCCTGCTCTCCATAGTGGAGAGTTTGCATTCCTAAGTCAACAGTTCAGACAAGAAACTAATAGCAAGAGATGAACCATATGGCAGTGTTGAACAGGAAGCTGCAGCTACATTGAGGACACTGATAGAAATAACCAAATTTGCCAGTTATCATGATGTCGTTGTTGATCAAATCCACAGGGCTCAAGGAAAAACTCAAGGTCTTTAATCTCCCTTGCTCTGCCTCCAGGAAGGAAGGCAAACATCAAAGAAAATATTAGTTCTCAAGGTCACATAAGTAGGTTATCATATCAGGGAATGGAACTCTCAAAGTGATTAAGACAGTATGTGAGGTTGCCTTCTCTCTAGGATTATCTACCCTTTGAAAGGTCCAGTGAGTTCTCAGGGATCTCAGAGAAAAAGGGAAAGTTCAAATGATTAGGGTTCAGAGTGGTTTTGTTAGTTAGGCAGAGATAACCTAGGTTAAAGCAAGGCTAACTTTTACCATAGGCCCTCAGCAGAATGCTGCTTCTTACGGTATCTCAGTGGTCTCTTGGGAGATATTTTCTTCTGGTGGTATAATTCATGAAGTGATGGTAACTCAAACTCCACCTGTTGGGCTGACTTCTTTTGTCTTGGTCCTGCTTGCTCAGCAAGAGTCCATGACAGACCAGGACTAAGCAGATGGGGACAGAGAACTCCAAGTTCCCTTCACTCTAAGAAGCAATGATGGAAGCAAGAGGACTTACCATCTTCTCTAAGTCCTAGGGAACCAGCAAATATCAAGTCAACCAGAGGAGCAAAGGGTATTAACTTGGGGGGAAAAAAACAGACATAAGTTAAAGCCTAAATGTTATTATAACCCTCATGACAAAATTTAATTTTTTATGAATAATTTACTGGTTGGTACAAGAACAGGCATATAGATCAATGGGACAGGATAGAGATTCTGGAAGCAAAACCTCAATTTTTCAACCAACTCATCTTCAACAAAGCCTTCACTGACAACCACTGGGGAGAGGAGAACCCATTCAGTAAATGGTGTAGGAAAACTGGCTGACCACGTGCTGAAGAATGAAGCAGGACCCCTTGCTATCACCATGCACAAAAATCAACTCTAAATAAATCAAAGACCTAAATGTAAACCCTCAAACAATAAGGATCTTAGAAAACAAAGGCGAGACCCTTATAGACACTAGAAATGGCAACCGATTCCTGATCATAACCCCAAAAGCCCATGACATAAGAGATAAGATAGACAAGTGGGACCACATCAAATTGAAAAGCTTTTGTAAAGCAAAAGAAACTATCAAGAGAGTGGGAAGACAGCCCACAGAATGAGAAAAAAATATTTGCCAACTGTATATCTAACCAAAGTCTAACATCAGGATTTATAAGGAACTCAAATGTGCCTAAAGGAAAAAAACAAACAGCCCTATTAAAAAGTGGGCAAACGATATGAATAGATGCTTCTCAAAGGAAGACATAAAAACAGTCAACAGATACATGAAAAAATGCTCACCCTCACTAAGCATCAATAAAATGCAAATCAAAACCACAATGAGATACTTCCTAACTCCAGTAAGGATGGCCATTATTAATAACTCAAAAAACAACAGATGCTGGAGAGGATGCAGAGAAAAGGAAACACTTCTACACTAGGAATGTAAACTAGTACAACCTCTGGGGAAAACAGTGTGTCAATTTCTAAAAGATCTAAAAATTGACCTTCCACATGACCCAGCAGTCCCCCACAGGGACTTAAATCATCCTACAAAAAAGATACCATGCAAGCATTTTATTGCAGCAGTATTCACAATAGCAAAAACATGGAACCAACTGTGCTGCCCATCAAAAGTGGAATGGATAAAACAAATAGGATACATATACATGATGGACTATTACAAAGTCATAAAGAAAGACAAAATGATGACCTCTGCAGCAACTTGGGTGGATTTAGAGTCCATCATACTCAGTGATCTATCACAGAAACAAAGAGCCGAGAACCACATGTTCTCATTTATAAGTGAACCCTGAACATTAATCATAATACAAGAAAGGAACTGATAGTAGTGAGACATTGCCAGGGCGGGAGTTTTGGTATGTAACATCAGTATGATCCCAATCCAGGTGAAGTGAGGTCCAATGGGAGGCCTAAACTTCACCTGTGTGTAGAGCCACTTAGGTACCTAATCCTGACTTGTACTCCACATCTTTAAAATTTAAAAAATTGAAAATAAAAATAGTTTATTGAGTACCTCCTAGATATTCCTTTAAGTTAATAGGTTATTGAGTGTCTGCTAAATGCGTTATAGACATTATATCATTTAGTATTTACTGGAACTTTACAAGATTGGTATTGTTATGCTCAATGTATAGGCGAGGAAATGAAGGCTCAGGGAATTTGAACAGCCTGTCAAAGTTTTTACAACAAGTAAGTGGCTGAGCTGAGCCCTCTGACTTCTGCCCTGTGATTGCCACACTGTCTCTCTTGGAGACTATCCACATAACATGATTGAGTCTGTCACCTAGGTCCCAGAACGCCTCTCCCACTGCCGTGTACAGCTGCACACACTTCTGACTCTCATTGGGGAAGTTTTTCTCAGTCAGGTGTGCACTCCCTGGTCAAATGAGACAGGATTGGGAGTAATTGTGGCATGACATGGTCTGGAGTGAGGAGCAGATGGGGCTTGAGTGCTCGGAAATCCTTTGGGGGCTGATTTCAGGGGAAGGCAACATGGCCATCTGAATGATTTCCAACGTGCATTGGCAGAGGAGGCAGGGAGGCAGGGTGACAGCCATGGCTGATGTGGTTGGCAACAGTCGAAGCTGAAAATCACCTCCTGTCTACAATCATAAGTCATCATTCTCAACATGACCATCCCTGAGACCTGCGACCAAGAGGGGTTATATGGAAGGAGCAGAAAGCCAGGGCCATGGAGGTAATCTCTGCAGAAAAGAGTTCTAACCATGACCAAGAAAGGCCCACAAATATCTTAGACCTTTCATCAGTGGTTGGTTTGAAAGCAAGTCAAGAGAGAGATTGCAGAAATGAGAGGTCTTCAGAAGGCCTGGCTCCTAGTCCCTGTTCTACCCCCTAAATAGGTGTGTGACCTTGGGAAAACCACAGACTCTGAGCCTTGAGCAAGAGGAACCTTGTAATTCCAAAATATTCTGATTCTAACCTGAGCCTGTTAAATACTCTACCTGAAGGTATCTTCGCTCTGGATATTAAAAATAAAGATATTTCTGGCAGGGCTCAGTGGCTCAGCCTGTAATCCCAGCACTTTGGGAGGCCGAGGTAAGTGGATTGCCTGAGCCCATGGGCAACTTGGTGAGATTTCGTCTGTACAATAAATTTAAAAATTAGCTAAAGTGTAGCATGCACCTGTAGTTCCGGCTACTTGGAAGGCTGAGGCGGAAGAATAGCCGGAGCCAAGCCAGTCGAAGCTGCAGTGGCCGGGAGCGTGCCACTGCACTCCAGTCTGGGTGACAGAGTGAGACTCCACCTCAAAAAAAAATACCCTGATTCAACTGGTTTGAACAATATGAAAGCATATTTCATAAAATTCCCAGGTATGAGGCAAGTTCCAGATTGGTCAATTCATTACAGATTTTTCTAACTTTTGCCTCTACCGTCTTCCAGGTACAACTTTGTCCTCAGAAACATGTACCCCAGAGATGGCTACTAGACTTCCAGGTGTCATTGCCAGAAAATAGAACGTCTAGTTGGGGAAAAAATGACAGTGTTTTCCCAAGCATCCCTTTGTTAAGAGCAAAGAAGCCTCTTCCAAAAGAGTCTATCTCATTGTCTGGAATTGCTTCATATGCCTAACCATCATATGAGGAGTGCTGCCTCTGTGACTGACTCTGACTTTTCAGGATTACTTGAGAGGCTGTGAGGAGGAAGAAACTTGAATAAAATCAGGGGTCCCTCACCAGAAAAGTGCTGAGTGTAGTTGTGGAGTTGGTGACCTTGGCAAAGACCACAAGCTGCCTCTCAATGCCCATTTCCCTTCTTCTTTAATAAACATAAACCCTTGTGTTTAGCTGGACAGCTTGCCAGGATAAAGATTTCATTTCTCCACCTTACTTTTCACCCTTATGTATGGCCATGGGACTAAAATTGACCAATGAAATGCAAGCGGAATAGCTGCATGGGAATTCTGAAATGCTGCTTACAGGGAAATAACTTGGCTTGGAGACCTGCCAACTGGTTCTTTTGCTTTCTTCTTTCTTCCAACCTGCAGCCCAAATGTGATGGCTGGATCTCCATCAGCCACCTTGGGTCATGAGTCAGTCTTGAGAATGGAAAGCACATTCAAGGATGGTGAAGTAGAAAGGCAGAAGGAGCTAGAGCCCTGGCATGTCCAGAGCCACCCTACCTGCCCTAGACGGCTGATCTCCACATTTATGTGAGAAGTTAACCTGGTGTGTATTTAAGATGTGATTTGTTTCGCCTGTTCTTACCACCAGGGCAATTCCTAATGTGTTACAGCGACCAGCAGTGAATGCCAAATGACCTAGGAGCTAAATTACCTAGGTTAGTTGACTTTATTCTCTCATTTAGAGAAGACATGAAAGGATCAGGCAGCAAGAAGTCTTGAAATCAAACTGATCTGAGTGAAAATCCTGGCTTTGCCACTTACAAGTTGTGTGGCCGTTGGCAAGTGACTTAGCTTCTTTGAGCTTAGTTCCACCATCTGTAAAATGGCTCTGACTATTCACTCTTACTTCAAAGGGTTAAGAAAGAAAACTTTGCCAAGCACCTTGTGGTGCAATGGCATATAACAGAAGCACAATACGTGGTCCTAAATGTTTTAGAAAACAATTATAGAAATGTGAGGACTTAGAAATCACATAGTCCAAATGACACTCTCATTTTTGTTGAAGAAACTGAAGCCAAACGGATTTGGGAAACAGATAAGGGATCCCTGATGGAAGGCACAATTGTCACGACTAGTTAGCACAAAGGATATTGTCAGTTGTCTGTGCTCCACACAGGGTCTTCATTGCCCATTGTCCTGGTGCTCCAAAACTTCTCTTTTAGATACACTGTCCAGTCCCTGATGAGAGACAGATGCTCAGCCCTGAGCACCATGCACCGAGATGGTGTTCTTTTTCTGTACTGATATCATCAGTCACATCATGTGGTACTACTTTAATTGCTGTCCTATTTTTGGAAAAATAGATGGCTAAACATAAGCAATTTTTTTTCTTAGCATTTTTCTGGTCGCTGAAGCAAAGTACTCAGTAAATAAGGACTGATTTGCATGACATTTTGCATGAATAGCGATGTTGAATGAACAAGGTAACAGACTTTGAACTTCTGTAGGCATTCTATTCAATTTTAAAATGATTTTTTTGTTAATTCCCAGTAGATTTCCACTGACATTAAAATCGACCACAATTTGGGAGGCCTCTGGTGGCTACAATGGTAAAATACAAAAGCAATTATAAGCCGTGTGTGTTTGTTTAGCTAAGTGAAATGTGCCTTTATTCACGCACATTTTGGCAGTGCACGTTTTCCAGGAAATGGAGATCCTGGTTAGGCTCTGAACCCCAGGGAGAGTCAGAGTTTTGGCCATTATCAGGGTCTCACTGGGAACCACAGAGAACTCATGCTGTGCTTTCCCAGGTCAAAACAACACCTCCAGAAATCCAAGGGCAAGAAAACCACAGCAAAGGCAAATAACCACAGATCTTATTATATTCTAGAGGTAGCAATGTATTCCCATTTCGGCATGTATACTAAATAGCTAAAATAACTAAATAAAAGACTTTGGTGTCTTTTCCACCAGTACAGTCAGAATGCTCAATCACCCAAGAAACTTGCCCGGTGTGACTGTTCACCTAACTCACCCCAGGGCATAATTACAGAGCATTTCAATGATGAATTACTAGTGAGAACAAATAGAATATAATAATAATTCTTCCCTGGATTTAAATAATGCTTTTCTTCCCAAGAGTACTAAGAGCTTTCCCATAGATTAGAAGGTAAGGGTGGATATTATTATCCCCATTTGTAGATAAGGAAATCAAGTCAGAGAGGTAAGCTGTTTGTCCAGAGACTTAGAATAAAAGCCTATTAGAGGTGGATAATAATCTTTTATATTATGTATGCAACCCCTCATTTTTCAGATGAAGAAATTGAAGTCAGAACGGTGGTGTGGCCTTTCCAAGACTGTGTCATTAGTAACCAGATAATAACACACCTAGCCCTTCATGAAGCGAGAAACAAAACCCAACATTCTGACAACCCAGTAAATAAACCATTTCCATCTTCAAGTCCAGCTTTTCCAAGAACATAATGCCAATACTGAGGCTTCATACCCAGCGATTCAAGAGTCTTGCCTCCCCGGGGTCAGCAGGGTCATGGCCAGAAATAACATCAGCTTATAGAGTCTCAGGGAGTTTTATTGACTTCACAGCAAGGATAAGCAACAAGATAACTCACATGATCACACAAGAGGTAAATTTCCCAAGATTCATAGAGACCTCCGGCCATATTATAGGTGCTCAAATTTCCTGCCCAAGTCTGCCTTCCCCCCATCATCATAGTTATCCACATCCCATAATAAGAAGAGGGGGCATTACCAAGAGTATAGAAAGAGCATTTGTGGGTACCTGTCCTGGGGGACTCTCTCCTCGGAGGGTGTTACCCCTTTCCTGGGCTCTGATACATATGATATGTTGCCCCAGGCAGCTCACCCCAGCAGGCTCTGAACTCCCCGGACGGCTTGGTTCCAGAACATGTCTGATGTGGCACCAGGCCATAGTGGTCAGGGCATTGCTCCTGGGATCTTGGGCTGCAAGAGGCCGGAGTAGCAGCTGTCAGAGGTGAGAAGTCATTGGCCAAGGAAGAACAGGCAATGCGCCACACAAGAAAAAAGAGCTACCCTGTGCCTTCTCTCTGGGCAGCTGCTGTCAGAACAGAAGACAGGGCTTTGAGCGGAGACTGCTGCCACACAGAGCCAATCCTTCCCATGCCTCTCTTCCTCCTCCTCGCCAGACAGTCTCAGCCTCACCCTCTTTCTCAGGCTTTCCTGGCTACAGACCTATCCTTCCTGCCTGGGAGCAACTGCCTCAGTCTGCAGTAAGCCCTTGACAACAAGAAAGGTGGGAAACACTTGCCCTCCCCCTCTCCAAGTCCCTCCTTATCCATCACCCCCACTTATTTGTTTCCTTATTTAGCCCAAATCCATTTCCCCTGCTTATAAGAAAAAGGAGGGGGTATTTTTGAGATTACACACCAGGCCCTTTTCTCTCAGATATTAATGTTCTTCCCAAGGACTCACATCGTTACATCAAGAATAGATCCTGCTTAGCAGACATGGGGGTGATAAAGAATTTCAGTTCAGTATGTTCTAAGACACAAGGGCATGCATGACATCACCAATAATTCAGATATTAGATAAATATTTACTAGACGAAAGCCACTGTCCAGAAGAACAGAGGAAGGAGAAATGATGAGGGGCACGGAGTTATTTCCTGAATTCTTCTTCCCCTTTCACTACTGCTCAGTCCAGCTCACCCCAATTTTGTATCTATGTTACTCCTTAAGCCTCCCCAACAGAATATTTTTCAGACTTTTAGGATATGTGAACTGTGCGGGATGCCCTTGAACCTGTGACCTTCGGTGACATCTGCCACTGGTATGCCCACATTTCTCCCTCATAGCCCATCCTCTGGCCCTCAGTTATTGGTTTCTTAGGACTTAACATCTTGGTGGAAAGTTCACCAGATCTCTGCTTTTCTTTCCTTTTTCTCCTGCTGTCCATATCAGGGCCATTTCACTGCTTATTAGCACTTCAGATGGGGGACACGAAGAAGTCAGTGTGAAAGTCTGATGAGTCAATTTTGCTATTTTCTGGAAGCAGTGGTAGAAGATGGGTTGCAAAAAAAGGAAAAGCTATTAGCTACTGAAATCTGTACGTTTCAATTAACCTTATTCCTCACAGATAATTGAGCATTGACAATAAAATTATTTTCTTTGCAACTTTCTCTAATTTTTTTTTGGTTTAATTTCTGATACCATCTTCACGCCCAGTTGACCAAGGTCCATAAACAATTCCTGCCATCTGGTAAGAACCAAGAACTCAAAGCTTGGCAAGGGAGCCCACAGATGGAAGAACTCCGAGTTTTCCGGGGTCACAGGGCAGTGAGGCCCACCTACTCTTTCTCCATTGAACTCTCCTTGTACCAACACTGATGCTGTGCTGTTCCATCCTGCCAGCTCCAGCTCATCCATCCTGCACAGAATCATGCCGCCACCCCCTCCATGATGTCACCCTGGCCACTCATGCCCCTAAACATACCTGACCTCTCCCGCCCTTCCTTTCTTCCTCTAGTCCCTTGCCCGAAATGCCCGACCCAAACCCAGATCTTCAAGGCCTGGCTCAAGTCCAAGAGCACCTCAAAAATCTCAAAAGGGCAATGTCAGTCAGAATGGCTTAGCACCCTCCCCCACGACCTCACCTAGTCATCCAGTTGTATAATAACGGGTAAGTCCGGTTGCTCCCAAAGAGTCCAAATAGGCACCCAGGGCTTCAACCCAAGTCCTGCAACTTCTCAGTTCTGTCCACAAGTTAAATCAGCCTCAGTTGCCTCTTCTCTAAATTGACCCTGAAATCTACTTCATAGATTTATTTTGAAACCTATATGAGAGATCGAGCGTAAAGTACTTGGCACAAGGTCGAAGAGAAAATCAACTCTGGGTGCGTGATAATTATCACCACTGTTAGCAGTGTTCTCACAACCCTGCATCAACCTGGGACCCACACTCTGCTAGAAGAGCCCCCAAGACTGTGCGGCTTGTACTAGGTGCTTTCTAAGATCTTTAGTAAAACATCTCTCCCAGTTTTTACACAGACTCCTCTTTCTCCCCTACAAGATGCAGACTTGTGTTCACGGGACTCAGGAGCTGCTTCCAGAACATTTGCACAATGAACACTCATACTCCAGGACCCAGTTATCACTGGTCTTTTTCACTAGCAGCTCCTTCTTCCCTGAAAAGTCACTCAGAAAGCTCCTCAGTTCTCATACTGTAGCTACTAGGAGACCAGGCTCATCAGGTTTCATGACATTCCCAAACAAGTCTGAATGTGCTTAGAAACCGTGTGTCTCCTCCCACCTTAATTACAATTAGAATGGAATTCTGCTCCCTCAAAATTAACACTTCAGCTGGGTGGTGGCCCCTGTCTGTAATCCCAACACTTTGGGAGACTGAGATGATCGCTTGAGACCAGGAGTTTAAGACCAGGGCAACGAAGTGAGACCCCCATCTCTTAAAAAAAAAAAAAGAAAGAACCATTAGCCATGCATGGTGGCACGTGCCTGTAGTCCCAGCTACTCAAGAGGTTGAGGCAGATCACTTGAGCCCCGGGAGGTGAACACTGTCCAGAGCTGTGATGGTGCTACTGCACTCCAGCCTGGATGAGAGTGAGACCCATGCTAAAAAAAATAAAAAATAAATACCTCTGGAACCCTGGACTCCGACCACTGCCATCACTGGGTCCTCCTTCCTCCCATTCCTTCTTTCTCTTTTTTGTCCAGTGACTCAGCTCCACATCCCTGCCCTGACTTCCCCACCCTTCCAGGTTTTGCAGGCAGCGCCATCTGCTGGACACATACTCAGCTGCAGCTTCCCCTCACGGCTGGGGGAAGGGAATGCCAGGGGCTGGCAGGGGGATAGACCATTCTCCAACTGATAACGGGGCATTAACCGGTTAGCTCTGCTGCGTTTCTGCAGTGGTTAATATTTTCCTTTTAAAAAAACAAGAAGAGAAACATTGCAAGGGAAGAGTGAAGGGCCAAAGATAAACAAGACCTATAAATTAGGGAAAATAAATTCAATTTTAGACAGTCTTTTACCTTAGAAATGTGAAGTGTTAGCAGTGATGACTGCACATTTACATTTCTTTTTTCATCTTTTTTTTCTTTTAGGCAACCTCTCAGGGGAAGGTGCCAGCCTTATAATTTTATATCACAGTATACCTTTTTGCCTTGGTATAAAAATAGAGGCCCTTCCTAAGTAAAAGAGACAAAAGGGCATAAACCCAACAAGTTATGTCTAGAAGTAGACTTGAGTTTCTCTTCCAATGGGAAAGTCTTGTTATTATGGGGAAAAGCATTTTATAAACAATAGATTTTTTTATTCTCACTGAGTTCCAGGAAAAAAATCCAGGGTGGTATCCTAGCTACCTTGTTAACCTACAATTCCTATTTAAGAGTAAATCACCTAAGGGAAGTTCTTTTTTTCTGAAAGGAGATTTCTAGTTGCAGTTTTCTCTTGGTGGTGTTGAATTGATCATTTGTAGAATGCCATACTTTGTACAGAAGTAATTGTATTATTGGTGATTTTAAATCAGCAAAATTAATAGCAATGCAAGCTGACAGTTACTGAGCATTTATTAAAATACATTATGCTAAAATCTGTATGACTTAGCTTACTTAATCCTTACAACAACTCAAGATGGTAGTACTATTGTTATCCCCATTTTAAAGATAGGGAAACTGAGATATAGACAGAAGTCATAGTCCAAGGTCACACAGAGGATTTGAAGCCAACTGTCTGACTCTTGCAGCTGTGACTTTAACTATTCTCTGCTTTATGATAGATTAATGTCTCTAAGGTAGCACACCCATGAAAAATGAAAAATGAAGAAACCTCAGGTTCAAATAAGGCAAATGCCCAGCTGTAACCAATGCAGCTATTTCTGTACCTCCCTTCCATTGTATTTTCATTTTCCTTTTTCCGACCATAAATGTTATCTAGCCAAGTGACAGCCGGAGAGGATCTCTGATGCTATTTGGGATCTGAGAGCTGCCCAGTTCATGAATTGTTCTTTGCTCAACTAAACTCCATTAAATGTATCTCCAGTTTTTATTTTAATACTTTTTCTTGTCCTTGATGTTTTTTATCCATCCATCTGCCCTACTTATCCACAATCTTTATCATAATCCTAAACACATTAGGTAAAAAGATGAATATATACAAAGAAAGAAAAACAGAGAGAGGGGGGAAAAAAACACGTGCAGCAAGGGACAGACAGACAGCAGACCAGGAGATTTTGACTTAGGGTTCTTAACCTGAAGTCTGTGGGTTCCGTGAACTCCCTAAAATTATATGCAAAGTAAACACATATTTGCATTTTTCTGGAGAAAGCGTTTAGCTTTCTTCAGATCCTCAAAAGCCCCTTGTTCTTCACAAAGTTAAAAATCACTAATTTTAGCCGGGCTCGGTGGCTCAGCCTGTAATCCTGTGCCTTTGGGAGGCTGAGGTGAG
>NW_007260048.1:317385-329586 GCF_000164805.1 Carlito syrichta | reverse complement strand
TGAGACTCCAACTCAAAAAAAAAAATCACTAATTTTCATAAAGAATACATCAGCCTTTTGTGTGTATGTGTGTGTTGGAGTCTCATTCTGTCACTCTGACTGGAGTGCAGTGGTACGATCATGGCTCACCACAGCCTCAACTTCCTGAGCTCAGGCTATTCTTCCCCCTCAGCCTCCTGAGTAGTTGGGACTACAGGCATGTGCCACCACGCCTGGCTAATATTTTGAGTTTTTGCAGAGATGAAGTCATGCTATGTTGCCTAGGCTAGTCTCGAACTCCTGGGCTCATGCAATCCTCCTGCTTTGGACTCCCAAAGTGCTGAGATTACAGGTGTGAGCTACCACACCAGACCCTTGCCTGCCTTTCTTGAAGTAGAATAAAGCAGAGGGCAGAACCCAGGCTTATAACTTCAGATAGATTTGCCTTTGCTTCCTGTGGCAGCCCCGTGCTAATTGCTTGAACGAGGGCGTGAATTTGATATCATCAAAGCTTTATGCTTTTTTTAAGATCAATCATATGACAACAACAATAATAATACCTATAGAACAGGGTTCTTAGAAAAATTAAGTGTCTAGGTCCTTAGTAAAAGATAATGAAAGTAACCCAGAACATGTTGGTGAATTCTAAATACACTCTTAATGTCGCCTGATGTTCTGCTCTTCCTTTTTGTTTTCTTTTAGTTTTTGACCAAAAGGGAGAATGTTGACTGTATAGGTGATGGTCCCATATGAAAGAACAGAGAAGGCTGGGAGTGGTGGTTCACACCTGTAATCCCAGCACTTTGGAAGGTCGAAGTGGAAGGATTACTTGAGGCCAGGAGTTTGAGACCTCGTCTCTACAAAAAGGTCACCACATAGTGAACTTGTCTCTCAAAAACTAAAAAAATAAGCTAAGTGTGGTGGTGATGGTTAATTTTATGCATCACTCAGAAAGATTGCCTGAACCCAGGAGATTGAGGCTGCTGTGAACTGTGATTGTGCCACTGTACTCTAGCCTGGACCACAGAGTAGGACTCTAACTCAAAATAAAAAAGGAAAAGCAGGCAAGCAAGAGCTGACCATTGTATGCATCTCTAATAACCATGACAAATCTTTCCAGGGTCTGTTATCATGACTATTGATATGTGTGTATATATATGCTTGGGACAGAGTGGCCAGGTAGATCCATGAGCTCTGTTATATCTCTGACGCAACAAATATTCAGGAAAAAATAACTCACTATTTGGAGATGAAATAATTTAATGCTGCTATTTTTTCTAGCTCCTGATTCCTTCCATTTAATCACTTATTATGTGACTTACATTGAGCAACAGTCTATGCTAGGCATCGGGTAGGATTTAGCATACCATCAATCCCCATAGTCCATGCCCTCAGAAGACTCACTATCTAGCAAGGACCACAGGCAGTTGAGTACATCATTACAGTACTGTGGAAGGAGGATTAGAATATAAGGATGCACTGAGTACAGTGGTGGTGTGGAGAAGAAACTTGGTCTTGCCAAGATGTTTAAACTGGACCTTAAGGACTTAAGAGAATTTCCTAGGGAAACGATATACGATGGTTAATTTTATGCGTCACTGTGACTGGGCCACAGTGCCCAAATATTTGATCAAAATTATGCTGGATATTTCGGTAAGGGTGTTTTAACATGAGATTAACATTTAAATAGGCAGACTTTGAGTAAAGCAGATGACCTTTCCTAATGCGGATGGGCCTCATCCAATCAGTGGAAAACCTGAAGAGAACAAAAGGCTGACCTTCCTGAGCAAGAAGGAATTCTGCCAGCAGATATCCTTTGGAAATGAACTGCAGCACCGGCTCTTCCCTGGGTCTCCAGCCTGCTGGCCCACCCTGCAAATTTTGGACTCGTCAGCCTACATCATTGCAAAAACCAGTTTCTTAAAATAAGTCTCTTTCTTGGTACAGTTTCTCACTGTAAGGATCTTCTAGGCAGAGGGAACACCATGCCCAAAGGCACAGAGGCATGAAGCAGCATGACCACTCGCTTCACTACATTCAATTGAACTGTAGTGCTATCCACTTATTTAATCCTGCTCTGGCACCCAGTCTTACCAGCTAACCTGACCCCTCGATGCTGGCTCCCATAAGCTAGATTCTAGGAATCTGATCATTTTCATCTGTTTAACCATCCCAGTGGTTTCGAAAGTGCACAACCTCCAGGACCAGTTGTAAGTTATCAGTGGGAACAAGCGCAAGTTTTACCCGTGGCAGAGGTATGCACAACTGCTCATTAGGAAACAGCATGTGCTCCTGGACATCAAGGCTTTCCAGAAAAAAATAACTAACAGGGTGAGTGAGTGAGTGTGTGTGTGTGTGTGTGTGTGTGTGTGTGTGTGTGTGTGTGTGTGAAGAGAGAGAGGGAGGGAGAGAAGGAGAGAGAGAGAGGAATTTTTAAGGAATTGGCTCATACGGTGGTGGAGTTTTGGAAAATTCAAGATCTGTAGAGTATGCCGGCAAGCTGGAGACTAGCGACGCGTTGTCGTTTGAGTCCAAGGGCAGACTTCTGGCAAAAATCTCTTCTTGCCTACCATCAAGAGTCCTTGGAGACTGCTGAGCAGAGTTGTGATCATATCTTGTCAATTTCTTTGAGCCAGAGAGTCTCTTTAAAGCTATATGAGTGCTGTACTTGTGTGATAAATGAGAGTCAAGAAGTTCATGAAACCCTAAAAAAAATGTTTATACAACTGTGAATGTCTGTACAATTATCTGGGGAAAGGATCTACAGTTTTTATTACATTCTTCAAGATACCCACAACCCTATCTCCATCCAAAAATAAAAACAAAGATGAAGAATACATGCTTTAACAGATAAAAAATCATTTGGGTATAAAAAGACAGACCAGAATTACAACTCTGTGACCCAGATGACTTGACAAATATGATTCAATGACTGTCTAGAAATAATAAATGAGAAAATTGATGCCTAAAATTCCTACAGCTTTATTCATTTTTGTTGAATTGTGCCTCTTCTCCAAATATTTGACCAAATGAACATAATTTGCTTTTGTCCCTGCTGAGGCTGCATCTGGACCAAGGACTGGGCATTGGGAGACTTAGACCCAACCTGATTTTGGCTCTGACACTGGCCTGCTGCCGGACTTCACACAACTCGCTCCACTGCCCCGAACCTCTGTTATATTGCAAGGGTTGGGCTGAATGGTCTCTGAGGTTTTTATAGTATTGTCTTCAGTGACTCTGAATTCCTGTCACCCACCCCTTGGCGGCATTACTTCAAGCTACTCTTCAACGCTCTGGGCAGCTGACATCTTCTTAGGCTTTCCTTCCAGCTGCCCTTCTAATGGGGCTAGACAGTAATGCAGATTAGCAAAGCCCATGAAAATTAGCTTGACTGGGAAAGAAATACTACTCTGCAAAAGGACGAATTTTAATGTAATTCAGAATTATGGACCACAGAACCTACTCCATGATTCTTTAGGTTACAGACACCCACTACATTGGAGGAGGCATCGCCAAGTGATTAGGAGTGGAGAAAGACAAGTGACAATTTTTCAAGGACAGTTTGCAAAGTGTTCCTGATTATTCTTTTTATCTCATGAGATTCATTAAGGCTGTTTAAAAGACTCTTCCACAAGAAGCGAACTGCCATCATTTTTATTAGCTATGCCACATCTCATACATGAGCTGTATTTCACACACCAGGAAATCAGTCACTACAAGGAAAGAGACAGTTTGATGCAATGAAAAAGAATGTTAGACTTGGAGTCCTGAGACCTGAGTCGTGATCCCTGTTCATCTATTAACTAGCTACATATACTCCGATGTGATTACCAGTATGAATTTGCAATCTTTACAATCTTTCTGGCCTACTTGATTGGGAGTTCCTCGGTCAGCGCTTTCTCTTACTTCATCTCTGTGTCCTGGCTTCTAGCACAATATCTGTTATATTGCAGGCATTTAGTCAATGCATTGACTGACTGGATGGAAAGATAGAAGGTTGAAGAAATAAAGTTATATTCTCTTCAAACCTCAATTTTCTTATTTGTAAAATAAGATCTGCCACATAAAGTGGTTTGAACAATTGAACTGAATTAATTACTATATGTAAAACTTCATTGTGGTCTGGTGTCAGAGACTAGGTAATCTGAGAAAAACAATCTCTGCTAATAGGCCAGTGGCTGATAGCAAAATGTGCTAATCCTCCAAGATTATGTCAGAGCCTTTGAATCTTGATTCAAAAGGGTAAAGTTGGGTTTTCACTCTCTTAGACTGAAGGAGTTATTATATTTGGGGACAGAAGTCCTTCTAATAACTCTACTAGTGAACACAAGCCTGGACCATCCTAGTTTCTCCAAATCCTGCATAGTGCTTTTATCCAAGTTAATCCTGATTAAAATGACTGACCATCAAAGACAGAGAAAGAAAAAGGAAGAAAGGCAGTGGTACAAAAGGAAGGGTCAAGTGTAAAAGTTACCCACAGTAACTTGTGATGTCAGAAAAACATCCTGATCAAGATTACTTGGACAGAATGAAAGGAATCTGGAACATCTGTAGCACAGGTTGATCAAGCTGACTGTCACTTCCTCCACCAATGTCCATATCTTTCAGCCCTTTCAGCCAGGCTGGATGGGCCCTTCTGCAGAACATTTAACTTGCCCTTCCCGAGCTAGGTATGCTAAGGGTTACAGAAACCACAAAGAGCAGAGTTGGGGTCATGAGGGGGACACGAACATCATCCCCCCAAAGCTGCCCAAAATCCAATTACTGGGCTCTTGGGACTTTTGAGGAAGCCCAAAACTGGACACGGCAGTTGGCCCTGTTCTCCTGGGAGTGGTTTTAGGGTCTGAGGAAAGGGCTGAGGGTGGGTCCCTTTATTTCATGTATAAGAAGACCCAGTGGGTACTAAAGAGCATATGACTCATTACAGAAGGGAGGGATTGAATTCACGCTCCCCTACTAACTCAGGGTGCTCCTGCAGGAAGTGGCCCTTGCCTGCTGAAGGGGACCCATAAATTACAAAAACAACCTCCTCTAGAGAGAATTCTCTGCAAATGAAATCTAAGAAATTCCCAACAGTGCTTTAGATGTCTCTAAATGCCCTGGCACCTTTATCCCCCCAGGCCATCTTTGAGAAGAGATAATAACAGTTTGCATCATTCTCATTTCTATTTGGTACACAATTAATTTGTACAGAATTTTAACCATTGGTTTGTTCATTCATTTTTTTATCCCATTCAAAGTAACTGTGTGGCGGTGTGTTCTTTGTATGTATTTACAGAATGACAAATTGTATAAACCAAAGAATTTAGCTGGAAGAAGGAGGAAGGAGTGAGGCTGGGGGAGGAAGATATTAATTCATTGACTTGGTGTGGGGGCCACTTAGCACGTGAACGTTGGAATGCAAAGTCCGTTGTGAATTCTTGTAGTGGGTATTGAAGTTGCCTCTCAACATCCATTTCAACCTATCTCCTGTTCCTACTGTGTAACAGCCCAGGTATTTAGGTTGAATAGAACTCACTCCTAGATCTAAGAGTGGGCCTTAATTAGAACCATTCACAGTGAATGATTTAGTGCCTGGCGATGAAAAGAGGCATTAATTCCATGAGTACTTGTCAATCCTTTGGCCATGAGAGTGGGCACAAGATCCAAGATGGCTAAAAAAAAAAGAAAAATGGTTGTGGGAGTTCCTTCTTTCTAGCCCTAGCAGAAGTATTAGTCTCTGTTGCTGCTGCAGTCATTCCATCATCCATTCTTCTCTCCAGCCATGTTTTATTGATGGCCTCTGTTCCAAGCACAGTTCATTTCTAAGTGTTGGGGATACCAAGTCATTGCTGTCTTGGGTGTCACAATTTAGTGGAAGAGGTAGAAAATAAATAAACATATGTAAACACATTGTGATAGTTAACTTTAGGTGTCAGCTTGACTTGAATTAAGGAATACCTAGAGATCTGGTAAAGCATTACTTCTGGGTGTGTCTGTGAGGATGATTAGGGAAATTCATGTGTGAGTCAGTGGACTGAGGCGAGAAGACCCACCTTCAGTTTGGGCAGGTACTAGCTAATCCACCAGGGCCCCGGATAGAACAAAAAAGAGAGAGAGAGAGAGAGAGAAAATGTCTTCACTCTCCTGGAACTGGAATCCTCTCCTCCTCCTGCCCTTAGACATCAGAATTCCAGACTCTCCAGCCTTGGGGCTTCAGAACGTATGTCAGCATTCCCTCAAGTTCTCAGGCCTTCAGCCTCAGACTGAGAGTTATACCATCGACTTCCTTTGTTCTGAGGTTTTGGGACTCAGAATCCAAGGGTGGAGTCTTCAGCCCTCTGACATCAGAAGGTGAAGCAGAGGACATGAAAACCCTCACCGTACGTCCTCTGTGAGTTGACCAAAACCAGTTCAGAGATGACAGTCACATTTTAGAAAGGGAAGCATTGTGAAACTGGTGAGCGCTCATGTTGAAATCACAAAAACAGAAGGGGAGTCCAGTCGCAGCTTCAGGTGACTGGCTAAAGGAGATAAAAGAATGAGTTGTTTATTTCTTGTTTTCCAGAACTGGTTTCTGCTTACTCCTGAGAAAATAATTCTGGTTAAATGTTAATAGTATAAGAAAGAGGCATACTGAGGCATGCCTCCCTTCCCGTCATGGCCAGAAACTCAGTTTTTAAGGTTCCTCTGGGGTCTTGTTTACCAAGAGGATGTCCATTCAGTCAACTGGGAGGCTTAGGATCTTATTTTTATTTTTCATGTCCCTCTGGAGCACTCTAATTAATATAGATTTTGGTACCGGGAGGAGCTCTAACAGACAGAATTTTGAGGATGAGTTTCCTTAACTGGTTTTGGGGTTTCTAGAATTGTCTCTCTAATCTGCTTAGATCTAAAAATGCTAAGAACGTACTTCTAATAGTACAGAGAGCACTGACAATCCACGGCATAAACTGCGGAGAAACACAAAATATCTGCATTTGATACTCCAAATCCAAATCCAAATTAGAAACAAGGAACTGGGTGACTCTCTATGTGGTGTATCTGAACATTTGTGGAAAACCAAAAAATATAATAACATTGGTTGGTTACTTCTAATGTCACTGGGCAAAGTGATGGAAAAAAATATACGAGTTCAGAGATTCAAATTTCCAGTTTCAGTGCTGCATAAATAGCCTAAGAGCTTCTAAGTGTGCCCTGAGTCTGAATCTTCTAAAATTTCTGAAAATCAAACACAAGTTCTCATCATGTGATTGGCTGATTTACCACAAAAGTTGAACTCTCAGTCTCTCAGGATGTCTACTGTTGAAGTGAAGGCATTGATTGGGAAGAACGGAAACCTGTAAGTTGGGATGAAGATGTGTGGCAGGACCCCAATGAAGCTGGAGACATTGAGCTCCTAAATTCTTGTTCTTGTTTTTGTTTTTGTTTGAGTTGGAGTCTCACTCTGTCTCCCAGACTGGAGTGCAGTGGCCGCTCCCGACCGCAGCCTCGACCTGCTGGGCTCCGGTGATCCTTCCGCCTCAGCCTTCCAAGTAGCTGGAACAACAGGCGCGTGCTACCACGCCCGGCTCATTTTTGACTTATTGTAGAGATGAGGTCTCGCCAAGTTGCTCAGGCGGGTCTCGAACCCTCAGGCTCAGGCAATTCACTCACCTCAGCCTCCCAAAGCCACCAAGCCCAGCCAGCCGAGCTCCTAAATTCTAATGGATTGTTTTTTGCCAAGGGATGTGGCCTTCTCATCCCCAGAGGCAGCAGCATTCCCACCCCACCCCTAGTGGTGAAAGTGTTGACCTTCCCACTTCTGAGAGGATTGACTCTGCATTGCCTGAGGAAACAGTAAAGGCCTCCCCTAAAGCTGTTGCCAGTCAAGACAATGCTGATTCTCTTCAAGACCCACCCCCACAGTCCCTCTTTGCTTCCAAACTTTTAACCAGGATCAAGTCCCAGCCAACCCTAAAGGTGAGGTGCCAAGCATGAGCCATGAGGAGGTGTGCTGCACTCCAAAAGAATGGCTTGAGTTTTCTGATTTGTACAAGCAGAGACTTTGGGGACTCATGTGAAAATGTTTACTGAGGGTGTGGGGTAATGGTAGAACCCATCAAATGTATTGATATGGGCCCATGAAACAGAGACTCAGCCCCAGGAGTTAGGAAAGGTGATAACAATGTGTTTGTTTGGCTGAAACATAGACCAAAAGATGACCCACTGTGAGCAAGCTGTAGAGGAAGGGATTCAAAGACATAGGGAGATTGGAACGCTGGAGTCGATTTGTTACTTAAAACCTTTTCACCCACGCTGGGAGGGTCCAAAGACATGCCTTTTGTCAATACGTTGAAAAATAGATTTGTGAGAGCACCAGCACCCCTGCAGAGCTATAAGGATGAACCTTACAGTGGGAACCGCTTCACTCAATTGGAAAACTTAAATGCAATGGGAATAATTGGATCCCGGTGGCCAGAGCTAGATGGCGGCTCTAAATCTCAGCTCTCAATCGCCAAAGCAAGATGGATGTAGTTCCTATAATGGACAGCAGAGGCTAAGCAACAGTCAGAATAATCTGACTTGTGGAGATCTATGACATTGGCTAATTAGTCACAGTGTTCCTAGAAGTGAAATAGATGGAAAGCCTATTATATTCGTACTTGACCTGTATAAGCAGAAACTTTCCAGGTCAAGTGAACAAAAGTCTAACACAAATCATAACAACAAGAGATCATGTGCCAGATTTAGGCCAGTTTACAAACCCAAAAGCCTTTGAATGAAGAAGAGGTCAGGTGTCCTTTAGGAAGGACCTTGGTACACTAACAAAAATGTATGTTGTTAATCTTCTTGTCCTTCCCCAAAGGGTCCTTGAGCATTGGGGAAGGGAAATACTCACACTCTTCGGGTTCTACTGAACACTGGCTCTGAACTGACACTGATTCCAGGAGGCCCAAAGCATCACGTTGGCCCTCCAGCCAGAGTAGGGGTTTATGGAGGTCAGGTGATCAATGGAGCTTTAGCTCAGGTCCAGCTCACAGTGTGTCCAGTGGGTCACCAAGCTCAGCCTGTATTCATTTCTCCAGCTCCAGATGCATAATTGGAATAGACATATTGCATTAGCAGCTGGCAGAATCTCCACACTCGTTCCCTGACCTGTGGAATGAGGTCTATTATGGTGGGAAAGGTCAAATGGAGGACATTAGAGCTACCTCTACCTAGGAAAACAGTAAATCAAAAACAATATCACATCCCTGGAGGGACTGCAGAAATTAATGCCATCATTGAGTACTTGAAGTGTACAGAGGTGGTGATTTCCACCACCTCACCACTCAACTCTCCTATCTGGCATGTACAAAAAACAGATGGACACTAGAGAAAAACAGTAAATTGTTACAAGCTCAGCCAAGTGGTAACACCAATTGTAGCCTCTGCACCAGATGTGGCTTCATTGCTTGAGCAAATTAATACACCTCCTTATACCTGGTATACAGTTATTGTTCTGTCAAATGCATCTTTCTCCATACCTGTTCACAAGGCTCACCAGAAGTAGTTTGCTTTCAGCTAGAAAGGCCAGAAATACACCTTCATTGTCCTTACCTCGGAGGTAGATCAACTCTCCTGCCCTATGTCACAATTTAGTTTACAGAAATCTTAACCACCTTTCCCTCCACAAGATGTCACACTGGTCCATTACATGAATGACCTTATGCTGAATGGATTCAGTGAGCAAGATGTAGCAATTATCTGAACTTATTGGTAAGACATTTGTGCATCAGAGGTTGGAAAGTAGATAAAACTAAAATTCAGTGGCCCTCTGCTTCAGTGGGTCCAGTAGTGTGGGGCATGTTGAGATACCCCTTCTCAGGTGAGAGATACATGGTTGCATCTGGTCCCTCCTATAACCAAGAAAGTAGCACAACACCTAGTGGACCTATTTGGATATGGGAGGAACATATTCTTCATTCCAGGCCATCTATCAAATGACACAAAAAGTTGCTAGTTTTGAGTGGAGCTCAGAACAGGAGAAAGTTCTGCAACAGGTCCAAGCTGCTCTGCCACTTGGATCACATGATCCAACAGTTGCGGTGATACATGAGGTGTCAGCAACAGATGAGGATGCTGTCTGGAGCCTTTAGCAGGCCCCTTTGGCATATTAAAGCAGAGGCTCTTAGGATTTTAAAGCAAGGTCCTACCATCATCTGCACATAACTACTCTTCTTTTGAGAGACAGTTCTTGACCTGCTATGGGCCTTAGTAGAAGCTGGATAATTTACCACGAGCTACCAAGTTACCATGTGACCTGAGATGCCTACCATGAATGGGTTGCTATCAGAATGCACCAAGCCATAAGGTTAAGCATGCCTGACAAGAGTACTCCCACATCAAATGGAAGTGGTATATACATGGCGGGGCTCAGTCAGATCCTGAAGGCACAAGTAAGTTATGAAGTAATGGCCCAAGTCATTCTTACTCCTGCTACACTGTGTTCTCTCTCCCTGCCTGCACCTACGGCCTTGTGGGGAGCACTTACAGTCAGGTGACAAAGGAAGGCTAGGGCTTTGTTTACAGATGTTTCTATGTGATACACAGGTGCCACCTGAAAGTGGGCAGCAGCAGCACTACAGCCCCTTTCTGGAACATTCTTGGAGGTAGTTGTGAGGGGAAGTCTTCTCAAAAGATGGAACTTGGAGCAGGGCGCCTCATTGTTCACTTTGCTTGAAAGGAGAAATGGCCAAATGTGTGATAATATACAGATCCGTGGTCTCTGGTCAATGGTTTGGCCAGATGGTCAGGCACTAGAAGAAACACGAATTGAAAATTGGTGACAAGGAAATTTGGGAAAGAGGTATGTGGATAGATTTCTCTGAATGGGCAAAAGATGTGAAGATTTTTGTGCCCCAGGTGAGTGTTCACCAAAGAATGACCTCAGCAGAGGAGAATTTTAATAATCAAGTGATTAGGATGACCCGTTCTATGGATACTAGCCAGCGTCTTCACCCAGTCCCTCTGCCATTGCCCAATGGACTCATGAATAAAGTAGTCATGGTGGCAAGGATGGAGGTTGTGTGTGGGCTCAGCAACATAGATTTCCACTCATCAATACTGACCTGGCTATGGCCACTCTGAGTGCTCAATCTGACAGCAGTGGAAACCAACACGCAGCCCCTGATATGGCCCCATTCTCCAGGATGATCAACCAGCTACCTGGCAGTGAGTTGATTTCACCGGACTGCTTCCATCACGGAAGGGGTCCTTACTGGAATAAACACTTACTCTGGATGTGGATTTGCCATTGCTTCTACCAAAACTACCACCCACAGACTTACAGAATACCTTATCCACCATCATGGTATTCTACAAGTGAAAGGTGTCAGAATTAAAACCCTGACACATAGAGCCAGAGAAAGTCATGAGGGGAGCATTCTCATGCACGAATCCTTGATAAAAAAGAACTATCACAAAAGACTCTGCAAAAACCACAACCTTGCACAAAGGCCATCACAACCCAAGACAGTAGGATCTCTTGAGGCCAGGAGTTCAAAGACCAGCCTGAACAACGTAGCAAGACCTTGTCTCAACAAAAATAATTTAAAATTTTTTAAATACTTTAAAAAATTAGCCAGGCATGGTGGTGCACAGCCATAGTCCTAGCAATTTGGGAGGATAAAGCTTTGAGGTCAAGAGTTCAAGGTTACAGTGAGCTATCATCATGCATGCCACTGCAGTCCAGGCTGGGTGACCAAGCAAAATCCTGTCAAAAAAAAAAACAAACAACAACGAATACAACCTGGCACCAAAAAAAAAAAGACCCCGTGAAGACGAAGACATCTACCCAGCAACTACCAATATAACCTTGGATTGGCACCACCCTTGTTATTGATCTTTGTAGCCAAAGGTAATTATCTCAAAACAATTACGTAATCATCTTCATTTTTTTCTTTAAAAACCTTTGTCTTCCCTTACTTTTCTGAATACACACATAGTTTACTATGGCATGTGTATTTCCATTGCCCATACTTATTCCTAAATAAATATCATTTTCTCCTCTCTGTTTGTTATTTATGTTGACAGATAGCATTGCTCTGTTCAAGAAACTCATTTCACAGCAACGAGTCTATGCTCAAAAAATTCACTGGTCTTACCATGTTCCCTACCATCTTGAAGCAGTTGTCTTAATAGAACAGCAGAATGGCCTTTTGTTTTTTGTTTTTTTTTTAAGTTGGAGTCTCACTCTGTCACCCAGACTGGAGTGCAGTG
>NW_007260048.1:259471-317159 GCF_000164805.1 Carlito syrichta | reverse complement strand
TCACCTCAGCCTCCCAAAGGTGCAGGATTACAGGCTGAGCCACCGAGCCCAGCTAGAATGACCTTTTGAAGATGCAGTTACAGCACCAGCTAGGTGACAATACTCTGCAGGGCTGGAGCAAGGTTCTCCAAAAGGCTGTATGTGCTCTGAATTAACATCTAATATATGGTACTCTTCCTATCATAGTCAAGATTCATGAGTCCATGAAACAAGGGGTGGAAACGGGAATGGCACCGCTCAACATTATGCCCAGTGACCCACTAGCAAAAATATTACTTCCTGTTCTCATGACTTTATACTCTGTTGGCCTAGAGGTCTTAGTTTCAGTGAGAGGAATGTTGCTGCCAGAAAATATAATAATTATTCCATTGAACTGGAAGTTAAAACTACCACCTAGCCACGCTGGTCTCCCTGTGCTTCTGAGTCAATGAACTAAGAAGGGAGTTATGATTTTGTCTGGGGTGATTGATACAAACTACCAAAGGAAAACTGGACTGCTATTCCACAATGGAAATAAAGAAGAGGACATCTGGAGATCTCTTAGAGTGTCCCTTAGTATAACCATTTCCATTAAGGTCAATGGGAAATGACAATAACTAAATCCAGACAAGACTATGAATGGTCCAGACCTTTCAGGAATGAAATTTTGGGTCACCACACCAAGTAAAGAACCACAGCCAGCCAAGGTGCTTGTTGAAAGCAATAGGAATACAGAAGGTATTAAAAGGGTAGTAGAAGGACCAGGCATGGGGATTCAAGCCTACAATCCCAGCACTTTGGGAGGCCAAGGTAGGGGGTTGCCTGAGCCCATGGTTTCGAGAACAGCCTGGGCAACTTGGGGAGATCTCATCTCTACAATAAATCAAAAAATTATCCGGGCGTGGTAGCACACACCTGTAGTTCCAGCTACTTGGAAGGCCGAGACAGAAGGATCACGGGAGCCCAGCAGGTCGATGGGTGATGGAGTAAGACTCCAACTCAAAAAAAAAAAAAAAAAGAAGGGTAGTAGAAGAAAGTAGTTATAAATACCAGCTATGACCATATGACCAGTTACAGAAACAAGGACCAAAACTGTCATGAGTATTTGCCTCTGATTTTTTTAAGGATACATTTGTGTGTACATATACATATATTAAGCAAATGTCTTTGTCTGCATTTCTCCTATTGCTTCATCATGTAACATAAGACATGTTGACTTTATATCAGTATTTAAGTATTGCTAATTTGACATCATAGTAGTTGAGGTTATGAGAGATCAAGAAGAATCAACATCACTCAGGAGAAGCTCGAACATCACCCAAGGTAAACATTACTTTACCTCTTCTTCTGAGAAAAGGATTAGTGCATTTCCAGTTGTATGTGGGATACTGGTATCATATTAGGTGGAACTATTATCTGGTTATTGTCTTTATTTGGAGGTTAAGTATGGTTTAAAAAGATGGGCATGGATGCCAAGTTGACTGTTGTGACAGTCAGTTTTAAGTGTCAGCTTAACTGGATTAAGGAATACCTAGAGAAGTGATAAACATTACATCTAGATGTGTCTGTGAGGGTGTTTGCAGGTGAGACTAGCATGTGAGTCAGTGGACTGAGGAGGTATCTGTTCTCAATGTAGGCAAGCACCATCCTACGCATTTGCGGCCTAGATAGAACAAAAAAGAGAGAAAAGCATTTTTTCACTCTCTCTCCTGGAGCAGAGTCATGCTCCTTCTCTTGCCCTTAGACACCAGAACTCTAGGACCTCCAACCTTGGGACTCCAGGACTTTTATTACCAGTCCTTCAGTTTCTTGGGCTTTCAGCCTCAGACTGAGGGTTACACTATGAACTTCCATGGCTCTGAGACCTTCAGATTTGGATTGAGTCATACTACCAGCAACACAAGGTCCCCAGATTGCAGACAGCCAGTCATGGATCTTCTCAGCCTCCATAATCACAAAAGCTCATTCCTTGGATAAATCTTCTCTCATCTAGCTACATCTATATCTATATTCATATATGGATAAAAATATATCTTATTTTCTCTGTCTCTCTTGGAACCCCAACTAATATAATTGCTAAGTGACAAGATCTAAGAAGGAAAAATAAAGCAAGATTTTTAAAAGAGGGTTATGAAGTGTGATATTTTAGATGATTAAGTATTTTAAGAAAGATACAGCCAAATAAATACAATTGCTTAGAAGAGAATAAAATAACTTATATTAGCTAAGAAGACTTCCCAATAAAGATGACATTTTGAAAGAATAAGACAGAAAAATTTACAAAGAGGTTAGACCATGCAATGCATTTTGAAAATAAACACAGTACTTAATAATTCATTAGATTTGGGAGTTAAAAGAGAAAAATGAATGAAAAATTATTTAAAAGCAGTATTTTCAGAAGAGCAATTTATATATCCTTATTGAGTCATAAAATCAATTTAATGGGACACAACCAGATTTTTTTTTTTTAAAGTTGGAGTCTCACTCTGTCACCCAGGCTGGAGTGCAGTGGCATGCTCACGGCCACCACAGCCTCGACTTGCTGGGCTCAGGTGATCCTTCTGCCTCAGCCTTCCAATAGCTGGAACTATAGGCACACACCAACACGTCCAGTTAATTTTTTGATTTATTGTAGAGATGAGGTCTCGCCAAGTTGCCCAGGCTGGTCTCAAACCCATGGGCTCAGGCAATCCTCTCACCTCGGCCTCCCCAAATACTGGGATTATAGGCATGAACCACCACGCCCAGCCTCAGATTTTTTTAATGGAATGGAGTAGATTAGAATACAATAGATTGGAATGCATCACACTTATTAAGGTAAGTACTATTTTGTGAAAATAAGTACTATTATTATTATTATCAAGTACTATTTTGTGAAATTTTCTTTCAGCTACGTGTGTTGGTCTGCATGCTTACAGATACACAGGTTATGATTGATGCAAAATGCATCTCTTACAGTGGACCAAGATTTTTTTAAATGTATAAACATTAGCTTATATACATTATATACATTAGCTTCTAAATTTGTATCAATATAAGACTGGTACCGTTAGTAAAACACACATACACTAATAAAACATCATTGACTTTGAAAATGAAAACTTTAGCCAGGCTTGGTGGCTCAGCCTGTAATCCCACGCCTTTGGGAGGCTGAGGTGAGTGGATAGCCTGAGTCCGCGGGTTCAAGACCTGCCTGGGCAGGCGAGACCTCATCTCCACAGTAAAGCAAAAAATTAGCCGGGCATGGTAGCGCACGCCTGTAATTCCGGCTACTCGGAAGGCTGAGGTGGAAGGATCGCTGGAGCCCAGCAGGTCAAGGCTGCAATGGCCGGGAGCGGCCACTGCACTCCAGTCTGGGCGACAGAGTGAGACCCCAACTCAAAAAAAAAAAAAAGAAGAAAATGAAAACTTTGTGTTTGAGACTAAGGTTTTAGTTAAATGTCTAAGTAGAAAGGTAGAGAGGCAGTTGAAGAGGTAAGTATAGATACAGAAAATGCCAAAGGTAGAGATATAAGTTCAGGATCCACTTACAGAGAAGTTATATGTGAAGTTTTAGCAATAAATAAGAGTTATAGGAGAAAATGTGGAAAACATGGGGGGAAAAATCAAGAATAAGCCTTAGGCCATAGTAACAACTGGAGGCAAGAGGAAGGGGAAGGAAGAGAAGGCCACAAAAATGTTAAAGAAGGAGCAACAGAGGTTCAAGGAAAATTAGAAGATTGAAGAACCAGAAGATCCAATAGAGAATAGAATTTCAATAATGTCCTAAAGAGTCAAGAGGAAGATGTAGATTAAGAAAAAAGCTGACCAGGCACAGTGGCTCATGCCTATAATCCCAGCACTTTGGGAAGCTGAGGTGAGAGGACTGCCTGAGCCCATGGGTTCACGACCAGTCTGGGCAACTTGGCGAGACCTCATCTCTACAATATATCAAAAAAACTAGCCAAGGCATGGTAACGTGTGCCTGTAGTTCCAGCTACTTGGAAGGCTGAGGAGAAAGGATCGCCTGAGCCCAGCAGATCAAGGCTGCGGTGGCTCTGAGCATATCACTGCACTCCAGCCTGGACGACAGTGTGAGACTCCAACTCAAAACATAAAATAAATAAAAGAAAATAAAATATATTTTTGAAAAAAAGAAAAAACTGTCTGAGGTAGCAACTTGGAAAACATTAACAATTGTCAAGAAGACTATTTCTACCAAGTGACAGAAGTACAAACCAGGATAATTAAAACACAAAGGCAATATATTTTATAATGAGGGGAAGCATATATATTAATATATAATCATTACCTTCAAGGTCCAGCTTCATCAGATGTTTCCAGGGAACAGTTTTCAAAGTCATTGCCACTATACCTCTTCACTCATCTAGTTCCTAGGCCTCAGAGTTTTCTTCTGTAATGACCACCAACAACAACAAACATATTTCAAGGGTTCAAAACATGCTTGCTTTAGTCCAAGAATATGTTTTTAATATTTTCAATGCTAATGGACAAATTCTAAACCTGTGGAGAGGTTCCTGCCCTCTATATCCCTATCCCCCTCCTAGGAATGTCAGAATTCAAATTTGAAAAGAAGATTGTTTTTTTTTATGGAAAGCTTGAGTGGGACTTGTGATTATGCAAACGTGAGGCTCAGTGTCTGGGGTGGGGAGGTGGGAAGGATTAAGATCATGAAGACCTCAGGCTTCTAAATAACAAAAGTGAAAGTTTGTATGCCTTAGAGGCAGAGACTTTCTTCAGGACTTCAGTTAGGGGTTGTGATCCAGGATGTAGTGGGAAATGGGAGCTAAGAGGAACGCGTGAACTACAGAAGAATGTGACTCCAGCAAGATGGCAGAGACTAAGAAGAGAGATAATCCATCAGAGTTTGTGTTAGGGAGTGGCCAAATGGATTCTAGCAGCAGCAGGATCTGTTATACAACTTTAAATTGTTTATTCCCAAAGATGTCATTTTTTTATAATCTAGGAAAGTTATAAGTCTTCAGTAAAGTTTTGTTTTGTTTTGTTTTGAGTTGGAGTCTCACTCTGTCGCCCAGACTGGAGTGCAGTGGCCGCTCCCAGCCACCGCAGCCTCGACCTGCTGGACTCCGGTGATCCTTCCGCCTCAGCCTTCCAAGTAGCCAGAACTACAGGCGCCCGGCTAATTTTTGATTTACTGTAGAGATGAGATCTCGCCTGCCCAGGCGGGTCTCAAACCCGCGGGCTCAGGCAGTAACGTTTCTTAACCATTGCAAGCCATCACTAGTAACTAGTATTTATTACAATGTGCCAGGCCTTCTTCAAAGTGCTCTACCTATAATGAGTTAACTTCCCCATATGGCTTTTTCTCTATCCCCACCCACCTTTCTTCATTCTCCTCCGCATTTTTCATTGTCTTTCCCTCTCACTCCCTCCCGCTTTTCCTCGCTGCCCTCTTGTCACTATTTCTCACAAACTCAATCTCACATAAAAATTAATTCATTATATAGTGCATTAACTCATCTAGTCCTCATAGCAACTCAATGGAGGAACTATTATTATCAGCTCCATTTCACAGAGAAAGAAACTGAGGTACAGAGAGGCTAAATAACTTACCTAAGACCATACATCTAGTGTCAGAGCCTGAATTTGAATCTCAAGAAGTTTAACTGCAAAGCGCATAATCTTAGCCACTACTATTCTCTATATCTCTGGATTTGTGTTGACTTGGGAAGTAAAGGAAGGATCTGCAATGACAGCTTGAGATGGAGTAGAGTAGAAATCATGGTACACAACGGAGGAGTGAAAGTGAGTCCAGCAGGGAAATCTGGGAGATTTCTACAGCATGTGCTTGATAATGGCATTAGTAGAGTATAAGCAATTCCTGGGGATGCCCAGAAGTCATTGGAAGGGAGCCTGGAATGCCAGCAGTACCACGGGACAGGGACCGGAGTGGGAGAAATTTGCATGTGAAAGAGGATGGACTTTGCTTCTATGAAATGTGATAATACATGCACAGTGACTTTCACTAGGCTTGAATGCTCAGTAATTGGTCACTATATATGTGAAGTCTTCCTGCCATTTTCTGCTTCTCTTGCTAACATCCCTTGAAGGGCAATCCCGATTTTCACTCAATTACCATAATGCAGCTAATATACATTGTCTATTACTTGTGAGTCAGCAAGTTGACTCTGTGGCATGAGCTTCCCCTTTTCTGGCAATGTTACTTCCAAGTCGTGTTTGCAGCCTCCTAAGATGCTTTACACACTGGAAAATAATTACACGTATCCACAGATAAATAGACCAGAATGAAATCAATTTTTCTCCATTAATAAAAAAGATGTATGTGTATATGGTTTTTAATCAAGGTAACTAAAAGCAGCTGGAAGAATATGAAGCAGCTAGTAATCAACCCGACAGAGATAAAAGCGTATTAGAATAAAACAAATCATTAGTTAGAACAATATGTGGCCATTTTGTGTCTTTGGAGAAGGAATGCCAATGAGAAACTTAGGTATGGAAACATAAGATAGCTGCCCTCTCCCCAATTCCAGAAGAAACTAAGCGGCTTATCAGGCATAGTGAGTCTATGGTATATGGTCAGCCTTATTAGCATATCTTAATTGGGAATTAGACTGTCATCGGCAGAATACATTGTGAGTTCAGAACTTGGGAGACAAAATAATCCATTTAAATTCCAAATACATGCCTTGTTTCCTACCCATTCCTTGAAGTGCTTCCCTTTTTCTTTTCCTCTTTTTTCCCTGTTCTTCTTTTCTTTTGTCTACGGCTGTGCTCTAAACCTCCCTGTACTCTGTCCTGATCCCTCCCTTCATGCAATTGTATTTGGGATATGTGTCCACAATTATCAGAACTTATTCCTTCACTCCTATCCCTTCTCGGCTTGATATGGCTATTCCTTTATCTCTATCTACCATCATCCATCCTCATTTATCTTTTTCATGGTCTTTCTCACTTTCTCCCATCTCCCTCCCCCCCCTTTTCCTCCCTACCTCTCTGTCACTCACTCTCACAGAAAAATTAAATTATTATAAAGACTTTCTCTGCTGGTTACAAATTCTTTTCGTGCCCGGGGACTTAGGGTTGCCTAAGACTGGATGCATCTCACAGCCTGTTGCTCTAAGCTGAAAATGTTTTCTTGACCCTCTCTCACTTCACACCACTGGTGGAATAGCATTATCCGTTATCGCTTCAGAACAGGAGCGGGAGGAACATACTGCTGAATAGACATTTGGCCAAGATTGCCACTGTATTATGGAAGACATCCTTCGCTTTTCAAACAGAGGACATTAGCACCAGCATCCACAGCCTCATCTGTTCAGTGTGGTTCCGCCACTACGCAGTTGCTTAGCTCAAACCAGCCAGTGCCCCGAACTTGGGAGAAAATCAAACAAACTGTTGAACTTGGCTCTTATATAACTTAGGAAGAGGTACCCTCGATTACTCCAGGTCTGGTGGTAGTACTAGTAGATAGTATGTTTGAGAGAGAATTTCAGATAAAACAAAGTAACCGTGTACCACGGAGCTGGCTGTTTATCTCAAAGACCTGATCTGGTTGGGAAGAGATCAGGTACATATGAATTATTTGCCAGGGTATATACATAATGCTGTTGATTCAGACTTTGACTTTATGCTTGTGGGTGTTAGTCTAAACTGCAGAGCCATACAGAGGGGCTGGCATTTGCCGGGAACATGATATTAATTATGTACCGTCTTTTGGGTAATGGCCGGGACTGTTGGAAGAATTCTTCTACAAGTTTGTAAAAACATGAAAAATCTAACCCAAAGTATGTCTGGGAAGCACTTTCTCATGATGGGCCTAGAGAATCCCAAGTGCTTACTAGTGCCCTCAAGAAACCTCTGAGCCTTGGCCTAAAAATGACTTTCGAGGCCTCTGACAAATCAGTATCAAATGAAAAGTGTTCCCGGACAGTCAAGGAGAATTGCAGTTAATTGGTCTTCAAAGTACTTAAGACCCAAGAATGGTATAGGATTATTCAAAACCCCCAGGGAATGTGGAAACCTGTCCTAGTCCCACCAAACTCAAATTACTCTAAAAATTATACTGAGGAATTTTATTTCTTTTATATACTATTCACCACAGAACTGAGTGTTTACAACCTGTCTTGCTTATTAAATACATGGTGCAAGTCAGGGGTGTAGTATGGTTGATCTTTTTTTCAGTAGAATTTGTCCATGAGAAAATGTGTTCACCTATCCAGAAGTAGAGTCAGAGACCCAGAGACAGACTCAGCTGCTTTGTGTATACCCCAAGTTTCCCTATAGTGATTTGGATCTCTGATGGAAGTCGAGTTTTGGGGATCTGGCCTGATACCAAACTTGACAGTAGATATTCCAACCTTAGCCATCTGCTGCTCACTTCTGAACAAGAAGGGTATCTAGTGTATAGAAACTGGGTATCTAATCAATCAAAGAGTGTAGGAAGTTTTGCTTTCTGAGCCAGGCAAACATCCTCCCCAACAGCCAAGGAGAGCAACAGAAGACATGTACCCTGTAATGCTGCTCTTGGGGTGTAGATCTATGAGCTAGAAAGACAGGTCCCAAATACATGACTTTAAATTTAACTTCTTCTAAGACTTTTTTTGGAAAATATTTAGCTTTATGAATATGACTCAATTCATGCTTACTGAACACCTAACTTGTTGGTACTATTCGAAATCACATAGTATTTCCAAATTTCAGATGAGAAAACTGAGTCAAAAGATCATTAAGAAACACAAAAAAGTGACTCAGAAAATAAAATGAATTTATATAATCTGGATTCTGAATCTCCAGGACTACACTGTATTCATTATATATGACTGAGTCCTTTGTCTCAAAATCCATTGAGAGATTTTATCATTGCATCAACCTTATTCATCTCAGCTACTTGTAATACACAGTTACCTTGGGATACAAACCAAAGAAATATAAAACTCAATGAAATTCTGGAAAAGAAATAGTGTTGCTCCAGAAGGATTTCCCATACACATGCTAATTAATGTTCTAATGATATCAACTTTCACACTTTGCCTTTTATCTTGGCACATAAGAGCATATCAACCATTATTCTAAATCCTCACCTTCATTCTCTCAATATAAAGAAGATTCAGAAATGATGGTGCCCATCACTCCCCTAAAGAAGCTAGGGCTCACAGAATCTCAATGGATGCTCTGCTTCCTGTTTACTATGCATCCCAGATTGCCCAAGGCAGTTCCCACATCAAAGATTTCATCCCAACATTACCATATCGGGGGTCTCTTACATCTCAGACCAGCCTGATTGGGCTCCAGAAGACATGGACTCTAGCCTCTGCATTGGTATTTATTTACCCATTCAGCAAATATTAAAGACCTACTGAGCACATGACAGCGTTCAAGTAAATAAAACACCACCATGCCATGGTGAAAATATGAACAATGGCCCGTGGACATAGTCCAAGAGAGGGACAGGGCAGGAGGCAGTTCATGGAAGTCAGAGACTCTGAGCTGTCTTTGGGTGGTACAGGATTCAACTGTCAGGTAAAAGCAGAAGTGCATTGCCAGTAGAGAGAGAACAGCAGGGAGGCCAACACGGCTTTGACGAGGTGGAGGCATATTTTTGAGGAGTGGTCAGGATGCCTTACACATAAGTATGTAAAGATGCAGGAAGGAGTGTAGAAGAGATTAAAGCTGGAAAGGCAGTTTGCACCCAGGCTTTCATGTGTCCGGGTTGCCAGGCTAAGGAACTGGAACTTTATTCTTCATCTAATAGGGAACCGTTGCATATTTTTGAGCAGATTAGCGACGTGAGAAAACCCGAATGTTAGAAAAATGACTCTCTGAAGGAGGTAAATGTGTAGAGATGAAGTCAAATAGAGATTGTTTTTTGTTTGTTTGTTTGTTTGTTTTCCTTTCTTTCCTTTAGATGAGAGGAGGCAATAACCCAGACGAGATGCTGGGATCTAAAAGAGGCCAGGCAGTAAAGTCATCAAGGGGGATGCCTATTTGGGGACCAAACGTATATAAAGACCATAGTTTCTGTAGCCTAGACTTCTATATGAGTTGAGGCTGGTCTTTCCCATCTTAAAACTCCATGAGGATGACCCATAAATAAAATGTCCTCTAATAAAATGTCCTCCCACCCTCCACAATGTGTCATATCTGAAACAGCCACCAGGGGACACAGTTACACTAACACCTGTATTAGAGACCAGAAAAAGCAGCCTGATGTAGACATGGGCAATTAGAACAGAACAGAAGGGGAAGGACGGTAGTGCAGTCCAGTAGGGGAAACTGGGGCTGAGACATGGAATTCTAACAGTTTTGGGAAACTTGAGATGAGTCTGCAAATTGGGCAAGAGAATGGAAAACCACATTGACCGAGTTCCTAATATACAGTATACTAGGCAAATGTGCTGTGAGCTCTTCTTTAGTTTCTAATCTATACATGAACTGTACATGATGACCATGAAGTCTCATTTTATCCCAACAATACCAAGCCTGAGAAGTTCATTCACTGAGCTATACGTGGAGTATCTATATGCCAAGTACTTGGGGTACAGAGTGGGCACAAGACAACCCTGCTCTCCGGAAGCGTGCGTGAAATTAGGGGGTGGGAGGGAATCGAAGACCAAGCGAGCAAACCAGTGAATGAGATCATTCAGAGAATGGTAACTGCTATGCAGATAAGGGCATGGTAGCATCATAGACTATCACAGGAAATGTGGGGGTAGAAAAGATTCTGTTTTATTAATAAACGAAAGCCTCTCTGAGCAGGTGCCACTGGGCTGAAATTTGAAAGATGAGAATGAATCAGTCAAGTGAAGACCTGTGGAAAGAAGATTCTAGGCAGTAAGTGCAAAAGCACCAAGGAGAGAATAACTTTGACATTCTTTGGGGACAGAAAGGCTGCTGTGAGCCAGGTGCAGTGAGTGAGGGACAACTGGGAAAAGATGGATTGCGGGGGTGGGTGGGGGCTAGATCCCAATGGGCCTTTTACGTGATTATGAGGAATTTGGATTTTATTTGAACATATAGGAAATTATTCCATCCTAGGTTCAGACCCATACCTCACCTTTGTGAGGCCCAAGGTAAGAGTTTAAAGGGAAGCCCCAGGCTGGGCACAGTGGCTCACTCCTGCAAGCCCAGCACCTCAGGAGGTAGAGGCGAGAGGATCGCCTGAGCCCAGGGATTTGAGACTAGCTTGCGCAACTTGGCGAGACCTCGTCTCTACGATAAATAAAACAAAATTAGCCGAGCATGGTATCACGCGCCTATAGTCACAGCCACTTGGAAGGCTGAGGCGGAAGGATCACCTGAGCCCAGCAGGTAGAGTCTGCGGTGGCCATGAGCGTGCCACTGCCCTCCAGCCTGGGTGATGGAGTTAGACTCCAACTCAAAATAAAAAAAAATTAAAAAGAGAAGCCTCAGGCTATGCTGTAAAGGGCCTTCCTTCTCCACGTCCACTGTACCAGTACTAATATCCCGGGGAAAAGACACTCTAGAGCTCACATCCACTAACACCTAGTGAGCAGCTGAATGCCCATAAAGGTTGGTTGACCACACAAGGAGGCCGACACTTTCAGCTGGCAGCAGAAAGGGTGAGTGAAAAAAAACTGTAAGGGGCTAGTTTCCCAGGACAAACTTCATCTACGACACTTGTCTGGAGCAGAATGTGCTGTGAGAAGTGGAGGCAAGAGAAGAGTTGAGCTTGACCTAGTAAAGAAAGAATAGGTGAGAAAAAGTATATTAGTTATTTATTGCTGTGTTACAGACTGTCCCAAAGCTAGGAATACACAACAACAATAAAGATGTGTTATCTCACCTGGCTTCTGTAAGTCAGGAATCCCGAAGTGACTTGGCTGGGCAGTTCAGACCCAGGGTCTCTTATGAGGTTCCAGTCAAGATCTTGGTCAAGGCTGCTGTCATCTGAAGGCTTGACTGGGACTAGAGGATCTGCTTCTAAAATGGCGAACTCATGTGACTGACAAGTTGATGCTGAATAAGTCAAGAGTCTTTTGTTCCTATTGGAGCTCTCCACAGAGCTACTTGAGGGTCCCCATGTCATGGCAGCTGGCTTTCCCCAGAGTGATGATCAATAAGGGAACAGGTTGACGAGGTGCAGTGGCTCACACCTATAATCCCAGCACTTTGGGAGGCCGAGGTGAGAGGATTGCCTGAGCCCATGGGTTGGAGACCAGCCTGGGCAAGTTGGCGAGACCTCATCTCTACAATCAATCAAAAAATTAGCTGGGCGGGGTGGCACATGCCTGTAATTCCAGCTACTTGGAAGGTTGAGGCAGAAGGATCGCCTGAGCCCAGTAGGTTGAGGCTGCGGTGGCCATGAGTATGCCACTGCACTCCAGCCTGGGTGACAGAGTGAGACTCCGACTCAAAAAAAAAAAAAAAAAAAAAAGGATTCAACCACTCCTCCACCTGCTATGCATAGCAGAGTGTTGCTGCTATGTCATTTATGTCCTGACCTCAGAAGTCACACTCTGACATTTCTGTAATATCCTATTGGTTACATAGGTCAACCCAATCCAAAATGGAAGGAACTACACAAGGACGTGATCACAGGAGGTGAGATTCAGTCGGGGTGATCTTAGAGTTGGTCTTCCACAGGAAGTAAGAACATTTATCAAAAGTATGTCATCTTAGTGCGATATCTCCTTTTACTCTCCCAACAACTACAGGAATTGGTTATCATTGTTCCATATAAGAAAACCTGGGCTCAGAGAAGTTAAGTAAGAGTTGTTCCAAATTCAGCTATTAAGTGGCAGAGCTAATTGTCAAACACAGATTTGACTGACTCCCAAATCACAAGCCATTAAGCTACATAACTCTCCCTGGGTGGAAAAGTAAAAGCATAGGTTGTTAGGTGAGCATGCAGATTGGGTAGAAGAAAAGATAAGCAAAAACCCCCCACTCCCAGATTCTAGCTCTATCTGTGTATAATTGGGCCAGTTAGTTTACTTTTTGTGCCTCCGTTTATTTATCTGCAACATGGGATTAATGCCGGCATCCACTTAGTAGAGTTGTTTTAAGAATGAAATGGATTGATAGTTGCAAAATTCTTAGAATGATGTAAGGTACACCGTAGGTGCTATATACTTGCTTTTATCAATAAATCAGTTAACAAATGAATGAATAGTACTTTTATTCCTGTCTGATTAACACTCTAATCTGAGTTACACTTCAAAACTGTCTCTCTTTTTTTGTCCACGTCCATTTTCATGGGATTGTCTAGATTGCTGTAGGAGACAAGGAGCAATCATTGTAAATATCTGCCATGAATGATGAGATCATTTTCTAGCATGTCTCTTTCCTGACTCCATTGTGAGTCTTTAGAAAAGTTGTCTTTTTCTTTTCCTCTCCCCTGTCCCTTGCACAACATCCAACTCACAAATAAATGAAGAGCGCACCCATGTGGTATTAATAATGCTATTTTAGGTGATGATATAATGGCTTCCAGAACCACCAAAGGGACTCCTGGCAAATCTTTCTACAGGCAGGGCTGCATCAGGGTGTCTGGGTGGGCCCTCCTCCCGCTGTGGGCTCCTCCCATCAAGGGAGGTTATTTTTAACCTTGGTTGGGTAGATGACTAGTTATTTCCAAAGGGTAGTTGAGAACATGATGGCCATGACCCTTTAGAATAGAGAACAAATTGTGTACGATAAGGAATATCACTTAACCTTCTCTGGCTTGTCCTTTACTATCTTCCTTCCTGACTCCAGTCTGTTTATATCATCTTCTTTCAGGTAGAGAGAGAAGAGAGAGGGAGAGGGAAAACAGGGAAAGGGGGAAGGAAAATAGAGAAAGAGAAGAGGAAGAGGGAAAGGGAGAAGAGGGAGATGGAGAGAGAGAGAGAAAGGAAAGAGGAAGAAAAGAAAGAAGGGAGGGAGGGAGGGAGGAAGAGCGAGCAAAAGAAAGAAAGGTGTTTGGATGTGCTATCTACACTAATAAAAAAGTCCATTTTTTTCTTACATCAGAAAGCTTACTAAGGGGCTAAGAGCCTTGAGAGTCTAGCGACATAACTAAAGCAGGTCAAGATTTAGTTATTCTACAGGTCAAGGTTTAGTTATTCTACAGTGAAATCACATTTTAACATAATACGATTTAAAACAAAATGCCACTTTTGCAATATGAAAGGAAACACTACAGAGTGTTGAGATGATCTTACGAGACTTCCATATAATTTTTAACCGGTTCAGCTGCTTCCTAACTTACTAGTGAAAAGAATTATAAAACATGACTGTGTTATATCTTCTGTCCCTTTTTAAAAAGTAAAATGGATGATCTTTTAGAATAAAACTGAAAGGCTGAATTGATGACTTTTTTTGCCCCTACCACCACCAAAAAAAATTATTTTGATAAAGTGACCTTGAGCTAAACTATCCTGTAAATGGGCTTTAGCAGCATCAAGAGCATGTCTAACAGGGCGTGAGCAGCGTAGTGATGCTTTGGCATGAGAGCCCTTCTGTCCCCAGTGGCTCACAGCAGGAGCTTTGCCAGTCTTTAATATCGGACTTCTGTCTCAGGCAGCCTTCCTTCCTGCTGAAGTGGTGTGAGACCTGCGAAGTTGAACGCTAAGTCTTTCCCTGACATCTAGTGTCAACGTGTGAAATGACAGACTGGGGATCAACACTCACTGGGACGAGGATGTTAACCTCATTTGTTAACTGGGCTGACAAGCAGCCTTCCTCAAGGTTGCCTCTTGGTCTCATAACCCTGAAGGGTCCATCAGTAAGTAGCTGGCAGATTTCCTGACTCACAGTCAGCCCCAGACAGAAGGGGCGAAGAGGCACCTGGAAGATGGAGACGCATCATTTTTCCTATTGTAAAATATGCATTATCGATCCAAGACTGACATAGTGTAGCATCCTTGGTGCTTATTTACCTTCTGGTGGAAAAAAATCAGAAATCATTGCTTATATCTTGATAAACTATCTTATTTCAGGTTATCTTATTCCAAGTCCTCTCCAACCCACTCTCTGCTTTCACATGACCTTTTTACTCTTAATTTTTTTTTTCTTTGTGGCATATGGGATTTATACAGAATGCACAATATAGGTCAACAGATGCCAATGCAAAAAAAAAAAAAAGGAGGGAGTAGCTTCTAACTTTCTGTTTCTTGGCAGTTGCCAACAACAGGACATGAAAATGCACTTACATTTTTTTGGTGGATCCCTTTCACATTTTGGCCCTTTTAGGCACTGCAGCAGATGGCTCCATCAATATACAGCAGTTCCTCAAATAATGTCATCATTGTAACACTGATGAGAAAAAAAGTCGCTTCCCAGTTGGAGCCACTGTCTGTAGAGTTTGCAGGTTCTCCCCATGACTAACTATGTGGGTTTTCTCCAGGTAATCTGTTTTCCTCTCACAGTCCAAAGCTGTGCACATTAGGTGAGTTGACATGTCTACATGGTGTGAGTGAGTGTGGGTATGGGTATGAGTGTGCACTGTGATGGGGTGATGTCCTGTCTTGGGCTGGTTCTGCCTGGTTCTCTGAGGCACCAGGGCAGGCTGTAGCTACTCGTGAGTCTGAACTAGAATAAGTTGGTAAATAATTGTCTTACTTGTTTTTATTAATCTTTCCCAAATGTATGTATAGCTCACATTTATTTATTTATTTTTATTTATTTATTTTGAGTTGGAGTCTCACCCTATCACCCAGGCTGGAGTGCACTGGTACACTCACAGCCAACCCAACGTCGACCTGCTGGGCTCAGGCAATCCTTCTACCTCAGCCTTCCAAGTAGCCGGAACTACAGGCACACGCTACCATGCCTGGCTAACTTTTTATTTATTGTAGAGATGAGGTCTCATCAAATTGCCCGGGCTAGTATTGAACCTGCAGGCTCAGGCAATCCACTCGCCTTGGCCTCCCAAAGTGCTGGGATTACAAGCTGAGCCACCGACCCCGGCCAGCTCACATTTATTCTAATGTTTCATATGAGAAATGTTTTGGGTTTTACTTAGGAGTTTGTTGATGTTTTGGGGACCTGAAATATGCCGTAGGACCTTAACTCTTGTTTATAACAACTAGCTTATGGTAAAATTGATTTCATGATATGCTATTAAAGTTGCAATTTCAAGAACCTATTGATGGCTGGTGGGCGAGCTTGTAATCCCAGCTACTTCAGGGATACTTGGGAGGCTGAGGAGAGTGGAGCATTTGAGCCCAGGAGATCGAGACCAACCTGGACAACAAAACGAGATCCCATGTGAAATAAAAATAAAAACTATTGATGACATTGAGGACTAGTATCGTAGAAAGTGTAGAAAAAGCATCTGTGGATACCACACCAAAACCATAATGTCAAAAATGCTCTAGATCCATGGTTCCAGTACTGCAGGAACTGTAGGAAATAAGAATCATCTGAGAAAATAAGCAAGGTCATTGGGAGGTGGGGGCATGAGTGGGGCACCTTCTTGAGAATCAGAACCACCAACTTCAAGGGAAAGATGATAGTCTGCAAAACCCTGTTCATGCCCTCCTCCCTGCAGCCCACTGATATCATTCCAGAATTGCTGAAATTCTATTGTGATCATGCATCTCCTTAGAATACATGGAACTTCTTCAATAACCAAAAACAGACTTATAATACAGCAATACTCCTTGCCAGAAATTCCCTCTAGGGTGTACCCTTTATTCCTGATATTTTCATGTAAGTTCATTTCTCCTCCATTAGCACCCAAGATTCTTTTATTATTTCATTCATTTAATTTAGTGTTACTTGATGTCCATTATGAACCAGGTAATGTGGCAGGTTCTAGAAAACAGTGGAGAAAAGAGTCATAGAACAAGCACTCAAGGTACTTGCAGTTATGGGAGATACCCTGGGTGTTGATCATCTCAGGAATCTATATAATCTGGCCTTAAGTCATAGTCCCTCAATCCATCCAACCATCATTGCTTTGCCTTAAAGCCCTCAAGTCTTGTAAGGCTCTCCTGGTTGCCTCCCTTCAACCTTACTTTTTAAAGTAATTGTGATTAGGAAGAAGGGAAGCCCTCCCTCCTTCTGAGTTCCCTTCAAGGGTTGGTCTATAGGTTGGCCAGGGAGCCTACAGCCAGGAGACAGGCAGGGTAGGGAAGCAGCAAGAAGAGCCAACTCCTCCCTCTGTAATTGCAATGCCCCTCGATGATAGGGGCAGGCTGGTGGGTATATTCTCTCCGCCATCTTGACTCTCGAGATATGAACTTGTCCCAGAAGGTACCACATGGTTGTCTCAAGTAAGCAGTAACAGAAGCATGTATGTGTGATGGAAAGGCTGCAAGAAGTCTCCTACAGTGGGATCTAGTCCATTTCTTCTGATTATCAGCATAATTGGCAACTGTAAAACTAGGGAATTTTCCAAGTGCAGATTCATTAGCTCATATTTCAGTAAAGTACTCTTTTGTTTTTAAGGAAGGGAGATAGATAAGAAAAAGTTAAAAATCAATAAATACTAACGGTGAATAGCTGTCATAAAAAGAGTAAAAATATATCTGAAGACTTTTTTCTTTATTATTTTTCAGGAGTAAAGTTTCAAGTTAGTATATATAAATATCTGACTTGGTGGAACATGATGAATTTGTCTTTAAAAAAAAAAAAAAAGGTAAAAATTGTTGCTGACCTCATTGGAAGAAATGGCTTTTTAAAAATCTCTTTTATTTCTGTATTTCAAATTTGGTGTTCTGGAATTAAGCTTGTGAGCCAAATGGCACTGAGAAAGACTCTGCCCTTGGAACTTAGTAGTAGAAGATTCTTATGTTTTTAAGTTTTTTAAAGTAGAGTTTAGCTCTTTTTATTATATTTTATTTTCATCCATTTTGTGACCCAAAGACTGTCCTTCCGCAAAACAAGCCATGCTAGTTACCATCAGAAAAGTTAAAGAAATTCAGTGGTAGGGAAGAAAGTTCAGGATATAATGGTGAGCTATCTGCCACCTTGTTGACTGACCTGAGATAGATCCCCATATGTTTACATTATAAATGGCAAAGATAGAAACAGGACCCAGGGGGAGAAGGAAAATTTATAAACAACTGAAGTTTAAACCACGTGATTGAAATAACAACATCTGTCCCACTCATCAAAGGCTTCTCGTAATTTACTGCAGACCAACAGCAAGTATTGATTTCTGCCCCTCAGCTTTGTGATCTGCCATTTATCACTGTTTACCTCCCAGAGACTCCATGTCAGAAAACCACTGTTCATCAGGTTTTTTCCACAACACATAAAGAGCTACAGAAAAAAACAGAAATTTCAATCAGTTTCATTCAGGCATCATAATTCCTTCCTCAGGCAGTCGGCATTCAGAAGCTGCCTAGAGCTCAGCTTTCCTCTCCTGGACCAAATAGTACATTCTAAAGAGGAGGCCCTGGTGGAAATTCTTCCCTTATGTCTGGCTCCATCCAAATATTTCTTTTTGTTCAACATTATGAGACTTCCTAGGTACCTGTGAAGAGTTTGTTTCAGAAGACAACCAAACTTCATAAGTTAAAAGCATAACCAAGTGGCTCACACCTGTAATCCCAGCATTTGGGGAGTCCAAGGGGAGAGGATTACTTGAGCCCAGGAATTCAAGATCAGCCTAGGCAATATAGTGAGACTTTGTCTCTACAAAAAATAAAATAAAAAATTTAAAAATAAAAACATTTAAGAAAAAGAATAATCAAATCTCTAATCTCTTTACCAAAAGCATTCCAAAGTCATCTCATTTTGCTCTAAGGGCCTAGATCTACTATCACCCACAAATTAAGTCTGTTCCTCATGAACCTCATTTAACCAAAAGGTTTGGTAGAATTACAGTGCTGGAAAGAACTTTGAGAAATCATCTAGTAAAACCTCAAGCTCCCAAAAAGTTAAACGTCTAAAACTAGGGAAGAAAATGGGTTTTTCCCTGAGGAAAAATTTTGAAGGGCTAGGAGAGGTGTTCTGTATGGCTGGTGTTCTGTATGGCAGATTTTTAAGGGTTGGCTCAAGCTCTAGGGGAAAGAGTGTTGTGATTAATTAATAATGGGTATAGGAAAGATGAAGGTTGATTCTGGTCTGACTTATCCCAGACAGAGCATTTTCTCTTCTTTTAGGCTTGCTCACAATCTTCTTCCATCATATGTTGTTTCTGTTAGCCACCCCTTATAAAAGCCTTTCAGAATCCTGTCCCACCTAAGGCTTCTCTTCTGGAGACAAGAACAAACCTTTTTATCTTTTATCCTGAGGCTATCTATTATCCAGCCCTTTAATCATCTTGGTTACTTGTTTCTACAGTCACTCCAATTTCTTCACATCTCTTTGAACAGTGGTGACCAACACTGAACACAGAACTCTAATTCAGACTATAATCTGACTAATTCAGAATAAAAGGAATTATTGCCTCTCATCTTCATATTTCTTCATACACCCTGTTATCACATAGGCTTTTTCATAATGTCATTTGACTTACGCTCGTGCCAGGTCACTGTTACCTGCATTCAGACATCATTCCAGATCGCTTGTTGATGAGCTTGATGTTCAGAGATTTACATCAGAATAATTTGCCCAAAAGAAGTCTCCATTTTGGGGGTAGAAAGTTTGAACAAACATAGGAGATGTTTTTTTAAAAAAGAAAAAAAGACAACCATTTTAAAACAAAAGCAGATGTTAAAAATGTTGAAAAAGGAAATTTGGTAAAAGGCCAACATTTTTGAAAAGCAAATTTAAGCAAATCAGATATTTTAAACAAGAAGTTTCATGGGATACTAAATTAAAACTCCAAGTGTGTCCCAGATCCATGCCCTGTCCTCTCACCACCCCTCCATGTCCACCCCTACAGGATCCAGGTTGGAACTAACACCAAGAGAAAGTGTGATGCTAATTTGAGGGAGCTAAAATTGGCAATAAAATATTTTTAAAATAAAATTTTAAACAAGAAGACAGCTGAATTCAAGCGGATATAAGGTCAGTCCCAAGGGAGCTGACCCAGGCTGATGGATGTGCTGTGAAAATCTTACCTAGCTAGAGTCTGAACATGGGGAATGTGTGGCTTCCTGGGGATTTATATTTTAGGGTGATTCAGGAAATTCCAGAATCACTCTGGAAAGGAACTCCTCACAATTATCTTAGAACATCTTAAGACTTGAAAGGGAAAGATATGTAAAAGTCCACCTAGTTCTTTGTACAGTACTTAATGTGTCCAGAGTTTCTATTCTCTCCCTCAAATTAATTCTTCCTCTAGCTTCCCTGCTTTGCTCATGTCATAGTCACTTCCCTAACACCCATCTTGTAACATCAGAATAATCTTTGCTAGCGCAGTGGCTCAAGCCTGTAATCCCAGCACTTTGGGAGGCAGAGGTGAGAGGATTGCCTGAGCTCAGGGGTTTGAGACCAGCCTGAGCAACATGGCAAGACCTGTCTCTACAATAGATCAAAAAATTAGCCGGGCGTGGTGGCACACATCTGTGGTTCCAGCTACTTGGAAGACTGAAGTGAAAGGATCACCTGAACCCAGCAGGTCGAGGCTGTGGTGGCCGTGAGGGTGCCACTGCACTCTAGCTTGGGCAACAGAGTGAGACTCTGACTCAAAAATGAAATAAAATAAAATAAAAAGAATAATCTCTGCTGCCCTCTCCCTGAAATCTTGCCACATCTAACAGCCTCTAACTCATACCTTTTTGTATCAGCTTCTCTTATTCCCATCCCACCCACTTTGCCCAGTTCTGTTTTACCTCTTCCCTCAACTACTACAGTGGCTTCCCAGCTGTCTCTTCATCTCCTCCTTTCTCTTCTCCTGAAACTCACTCTATAATCTGCCAAATCCGTCCTCTCAGAGCACACTCCAGTTATATCATCCCTTGTTCAAAAATATTTTATGAATTCCCATTACCCCTCCAAATCACTGTGAACTTCCTAACCCTGGGAGTCAAAGTCTCCTGCAGCAGAGACCCCGATCTACCTTTCCAAATGGGTCACTTTCCTACCCAGCTTTTCCATCTCTATGATTTTGTTGTTTGATTTTTCAACTTCCAACTTCTCAAAAACTTCCAACATCTTATCCGCCCTTCAAGTTCATCTTAGATGAATGCATCCAGGGGCCACAGCTGGAGGAGCACCAGAGTAGACTGCGCTAAAGCAGAGTTCATTCTTGCCCAGGTCTAAGGGCTGTACTACTTAGGAAATCCATGACTGTTCCAGAGGAATTTGAGAATGTTCTAAATATTATGAAAAATATGTACATGTGTACATTTTTACAGAAAGGACTTTAATCAAATTTAATGACCCCCAAATAGTCAGAAACATCCACCTGGAGGCACACTTCCTCCATGCTCTCTCAGCATCCATGGCACTCCACTGGCGTTGGTACACTTATCTAATCCCCACCCCCCCAGACCAACACTGAACATTGAACTGTAATTCAGACTCTAATCTGACTAATTCGGAATAAAAGGAATTATTGCCTCTCACCTTCAGATTTCTTCATATGCCTTGGTATCACAAAGGCTTTTTCATCCTATCATTTGACTTACATCCATGCCAGGTCACAGTTACTTGAGTTCAGACATCATCCTGAACACCACAAGGGACCGGCTCTGTCATCCCTCGCCCCTCACAACATGCTACAGTACCTTCCCCAATCCTTCTCACACAACTGTCTTAAATATCTGCTCATTGCCGGGCATCATGTTCGATGCTGAAGGGACTGGGGGGATAGGAAAGATGATTTCCTTGCCCTCGTGGAGCTGATGGTCAATGAGGGAAGCACACAGTTAAGCCCACAATTCAAATATTCTGTGAAAAGATGCTCTGCTGGAATATACACAAGGTGTTTAGTAAACATTGACGAAGCTAAAACCAACAGAGACCCTGGGTCCTCAGGTCACGCTTTCAGGGAGGATGAATGTACTCTGATCCTGCAGAATCAGGACAAGGGCGTCAGAGAACAGAGGAAGAAGGGACCTTCAGGAAAGGGAATGTGGGGAAAATAGGAAAACATGCCCAGAAACGTGGTGTAAATAGTGTGTTTTAGCTCAAAGACAGAGTGGGACTGGGGAGAAAGGTAGGGATAGACAAGCTTAGGGCCCTGAATCTTATCCCGAACAGCAAGAAGGGGCCAGTGAAGGATTAAAAGCAGGGGAATGGCACGATCAAATTTGCATTTTAGGAAAATCAGTTTTTGCAACAGAGTGGAAAATGAGTTAGAGCGGTGAATTCTTATGAGCCTATCCAGCTACTTTAAATAAATGTAATTAATGGTCTAAACTAAGATGATAGCAAAGAGGATGGAAAGAAAGGGAGAGAGTCTAGAGATATTTGGGAGTTTGAATCAGCGAGACACAGTTATTAATTAACTGTAAAGACCGAGGGGGAAGGAGGGATTTTGAATGACGCTTGGATTTTTGGCCTGCAGGTCTAAGTGAAAGGTAGTTATTCCCTGAGCCAGGAAAGACACGAGAAAGCGGGGGGGAGGTGGTGGAGAAGCCTCATGGGTTTGGTTGAATTTGTAGTTCTTACGGGCCTGGATCCAGAAAGTTGATCTGAGTCAAGATGAAGATTGTGGATCTATTACAGGATAAGTAATCATAAATTATATAAATTTTAATTAAGACATATGCAGAGTACAGAGATAAAATGAGCAGAAGGGAAAAAAAAAAGGGGGGACTAGTTGAGAATATTCATTGGTCACTTTAGAGCACTGAGAGCAGAAGTAGATTGACTCCAGTGAGGCCATGATGCGCCAGTGAGAGGTGACACCAGGTAATGAGAGGTAACACCGGGGCCCCATGCCCTTAGGCCAACAAGAGGGGCCTTGCTAGTCCTGTGCTTTCCAGGCTGTGTTCCAACTCTTCTCCAGCCACATCCTTCCCAGAGAAAGAACTCCTTGGGCTCAAGGCCAAGAAGCATACATTCAAGGTTCCAATCTGGAGTGCAGTGGCATGCTTACAGCTACCACAGCCTCAACCTGCTGGATTCAGGCAATTCTTCCACCCCAGCCTCCCAAGTAGCTGGAACTTCAGACATGCACCACCACATCCAGCTAATTTTTTGATTTATTGTAGAGACAAGGTCTCATCAAGTTGCCCAGGCTGGTCTTGAATCCCTGGACTCAGGCAATCCTCTCCCTTTCCCCTCCCAAAGTGCTGGGGATTACAGGCATGAGCCACCATGTCCCACCTCAGGCTATATTCTGGGACCCCAAAGTTTCTTGCCCAATTGTCCCCATGCTCATGTCCTTCCCTAGGTCTGTCATATAGAAGGCAAACCATGTCACAGGACAGCCCAAGGGACGGTCGAGAGGCAGTCATCTGCAGGATTGTAAAAGGGCAAGCACTAGACTTGGATGTGTGGGCTGGAGTACCACATGTAGGCACTCCACGTCCCTCATGACACGAGATGAAGCAGAGGAGTAAGCAAGAAGGAAGATGGGCAGGAGAACTAACTCCCACCCCCTGCCCCCTGCAAGCCATGTCCTACCCCAGCTTTCCAAGAACTCTGAGCTTTTTAAATTTAATCCTGACCTTCCAGATATCTTTATCAAGGTGAAACAATAGAACATCTTTTATTTAACAGCTTGTTAACTTGAGTTATAACTTTTAAGTATGTGGATTTATGGTGTGCAGGTCTCTATTTGTGCTCTTACCCTGGGCCCCACAAATGTCAGGACAGGGCCTGGTAGAGACAGAGATCATAAGCCAGACTTTCAAGAAAGCTACCTGTGAAGAAATGGCAAGAGGCAAGTATTAGGTAGAAAGGAGTGATTTTTAGGTAGGTAGTTTGTTTTCTTTTGCTTAAGATATGATAAATGTAAACATATCTTACCCATGAGAGAATTTCTACTAGAGAGAGAGGTTAGAGATCCAGGGAGAAGGGGAAATATCTATGGGGTATTCCTGAAGAGCTAAAAGAGCTTGGAATTCCTAAGGGATGTTAGTAGGTGTTAGCCACAGAAGGACAGGGCTTATATGTGTTCTTCTAAATAAGGAAGTGTAGTTCTGGAGAATAGGAAGGTCCAGGGTAAGGTCAAGAGAATGAGTGGGTAAAATGAACCTAAATTGGACAATTAATAATTGTTTGCATTTACCTTTTATTTGTCCTTCCAAGGGACTGACAATTGTTAAATACAATGAGAAGTAAAAAATTTGAATTATTCTAGGGAAAAAAATTAGTGTCAGCTCCAGTATGCCATGTTGAAGTGAATTTCATAACTTGGGTATGAAAAGAAATCTGGACTTGAATATTACTTCCAGAACACTACCTGACTTTTTTTTAAAACAAGGTGACTAAATGTCAGATTAATTAATGTAATCCATTTCACTCATAAATCTAGTACTGCAGTTCTCCAACTTGATTTTGCAATGCCTAGTTACTTCAAGAGCTATTGCAAAAATTGTACCAAATACTCAAAATAGGCTTAATTTTGCTTCACTTTTAAAATTATAAATACATATGGGTTGTATGAGCATTTTATAAGACAGGGAGAAGTAGTGAAATCAAATTTAAAATACTAAGATTTCATAATGCACCAAAGCCTGCAAATTACTATACTGAGGAGTGGGGATCATTCAAAAGTTCCTAGGTAAACTCATATAAGCCACTAATATACTAAGACAAGTGGGAGAATTAAATTGCTGTTGGATCATAAGATGAAGGGAGTGAAGCAAGCAGTCTTAGCTTAAGAACATTCCATTTACAAAACTGTATAGATCAGGCATGTCCAACCCCCGGCCCCTGGACTACATGTGGCCCAGAACAGTTAATAATGCAGCCCCACAAAATCTTTTAACATCATGTGTTTTTAGCATTTATTGTCTTCGTGACCCTATGCATAATTCCATTTTTGAAGTTCACAATCACACCTTATTCATGATATCGCTTTTTGGCAGCACATACATTTGTGAGCATCTGTTTTCAATTATGAAGCTCAGGAAGAGAAAAATTCAAACAACCATTTCTGATGAGTACCTTGAGAACACACTAAGAATTGTAACTACTTCCATCAAACCAGACATTGATAGATTAGTTTCACAAAAACAAGATCTAATTTCCCACCAGTTTTATATTTTTCTCATTCTTCTAAACTTTATAATAAAAATATTTTTTAAATAAATCTTATTATATATATACACTAGCTATAAAATGTAATTTCTGTGTGGCCCAAGACAATTCCTCTTTACTCAATGAGGCCCAGGGAAACCAGAAGGTTGGACACTCCTCTGATATAGATATGCAGACAGAGTCATGCTGAATACATGTTCTCCCACACTCAGTGATAAATGCTGAAGGTGGCCAGGGAAAAGCCATTCCTTTGCCCTAATGAAGCCGTGTCTTCTGAGTGTGGACCCAGTCACTCTCCATCACACCCTCCATCAGATACACTCCTTTTTCCATGAAGGGTTTGCTGGGGAAACAGAGAATTCCAGGTTTCAGAATTTAAATGAACTCATATCCCAATGAAAATAAGTTTAATGATTATGAAGTTGCCAAGCTAAATGACAAAAGTCCTCTTGGCCCATATCATAAGTAAAATAGTTCCAAATTTATCCCTATGGAAAAATACACTCTGAGTTCCAAGCAACCAACCTAGGAAAATAACTTTTGGCACCAACACATTCCTACCCAAGGAGAAGCTCAACAGTCTGCTTTTCCTTGCCAGTCCACCTTGTTTAATTTATCTCTTAATATCATCAAGTCCCTCATTTGCTATGTGTAGACAGTCACTCTTCAATGGGGCTACCTTTGGAGGCTCTTATAAATCAACAGTTAACCAGAGATTGTGTGTACCTACATAAGAATATGCACATTGAGCTGGGCTCGGTGGCTCAGCCTGTAATCCCACGCCTTTGGGAGGCTGAGGTGAGTGGATTGCCTGAGCCTGCGGGTTCGAGACCCGCTTGGGCAGCGAGATCTCATCTCTACAATAAATCAAAAAATCAGCCGGGCGTGGTAGCGCATGCCTGTAATTCTGACTACTTGGAAGGCTGAGGCGGAAGGATCGCCGGAGCCCAGCAGGTCGAGGCTGCGGTGGCCAGGAGCGGCCACTGCACTCCAGTATGGGCGACAGAGTGAGACTCCAACTCAAAAAAAAAAAAGAATATGCACATTGACATCTTCTGCTGAGGTCTGGCCCTCCCAGCCCTGGCAGTGATAGAAGCATCCGTCAATGACCATCCTGACATCAGCATAAAGGGCAGGTTGGAAAGACTGAAGACAACGTCAGAGAGGCTGTTGGAGTGTTTCTCACCTGCAGTTCCCAAGATGGAAGACAATGAGAACCTGCAACAAAGGGGTAGCATTTGGGGCAAAAGAATGTTGGCGAGTAAGAGATACAGCAGAGGTCAGATCTACAGGAGTCGTCCGATCTCATGAGGTAGGGTAAGGTCATGAAGAAGGGCTGAAGACTGGAAAAGTCTTTTTTTACCATCCCCCAGGTGGTCATACTCCCATCTCTATGCCCCCAAAGCACCTCATTCTCTCTCGGTAGAAGACTGTAAGCCGGAGGAAGAGAGGGAACATGTCTGATCCATCTCCTATTCCCCCAGCATGTAAGTGTCGCATGTAGCACCCAGAGGTTTGTCAACATATGTCTTAATGATCACCCTCGCTCCCACCTCAGGAGTAGGCACCACATGTCTCCCTTACAGAAATAAGGCCAGATGGGACTCCAAAATCCTTTTTTTCCTTAGGCTCCACACATCAGAGTACATCCTTCCCTCCTGCTGTGTGTCCTGGGAGTTGTGTCCTCCTTTAGACTGCTAGTACATATTCTTGTTTTGTTTGTTTGCATTTGTTTTGAATCAATCTCACTCTGTCACCCAGGCCAGAGTACGGTGGCATGATCATGGCTCGTGGTAGCCTCAACCTCCTGGGCTCAGGCAATCTTTCCACCTAAGCCTCCTGAGTAGCTAGGACGACAGGCATGTGCCACCACGCCCGACTATTTTTAAAATTTTTTGTAAAGACAAGGTCTCGTTCTGTTGCCCAAACTGATCTCAAACTCCTGAGCTCAAGCAATCTGCCCTCCTTGGCATCCAAAATGCTGGGATTACAGATATGAGCCACCGCATCCAGTTCACTAAACTGCTAGTACATGTTTAAAATGAGTTATCCCTCTGCAAAATTTATACCAAAATTTCCAGCAAATGTTCTTCTTTTCATCCTGACTCCCACCATCCTGCCCTAAGACCCTCTGTTCACAAAAATCTAGCTTTTCTTTAAATGCATTTAAACATTTTCTGCTAGGACATTTTATTTAAAGCTGGTGGGGTTTTGCACATTGATTGACATGGCTAAGTCCAAAGCAGAGTGATATAGTGTTAACCATTTCGTAACCTCAAGTTCATCACATTGATAAATAAATAACTTATCATTTGCCTGTGTGTCCCATTCTTGCGTGGTCATGGAGAGCTCCAAAGCTCACTCTCTTTAAATTAATAATTTGCACAAATTTCACCTAAGGATATTTACTTAACCACTTTACTTTAATTTGACTCTACCTAAGACATTTAATTCAACAAATATTTATTAAGTTCCTCTATAAAAGGAACTTTGACAATCTTCTGTCCTTTCACAGCATATCCAAGCACATCTTGCAAGATAATCCCCATGTCTTGTTATTTCAATTCTTGAAAGAGCTAAGTGTCAACTGTAAACATAAAGATTTGTACTGTTTAAGCTCTTTTAAATCATTTCTGAAAATATTTAGTAAGCCAGAGTCTTCTCCTTGATAAGAATGCCCCCCATCCCTACCCTGTGATGTTTAATTTTATATTTAAACTTGGCTGGGCCACAGTGCCCAGATATGTGGTTAAATGCTATTCTAGATGTTTCTGTGAAGGTGTTTTTGCATGAAATTAACACTTAAGTCAGTGAACTTTGAGTAAAGCAGATGGCCTTCCCATCATTTGAATGGGCCTCATTCAATCAGCTGAAGGCCTGAATAGAACCAAAGACTTATCTCCTCCTAGCAAGAAGGAAAGCTGCAGCAATGGATTTCTGACTTGCACTGTGGCATCAGTCTCCACTGCAGATTTGGACTGGACTGCCTTCCCAATTTTGTGAGCTAATTCTTTAAAATAAATAGCTTTTACATATGTTTGTGTTTGTGTATTAAATGGCATCATTGAAAAATATATATAATATTTATTGAACGTATATATTAGGTGATGCCAGCACCTAGTCCACCTGTCTAATATATATATATATAATATATATATATAATTATAAATATATAATTGATTATGTTTCTCTGGAAAATTCTGACAAGTACACTTTGAGGAGGAAGATATCATCTTAGCAGCAAGGACAGCCCAGGTAGGGCTAGAAGTTTGTTGGCTGGAATTTTCTGACTAAAGTTCTCTCTGGGGAAGAGGCAGAGGGATGGCCTGAAGGTTTGATTCAGGATTAAGTATATGATATGGGAGAGGGAGGGAATCCCTGGAGGAGCTAAGTGAGGGAAGTGGAATTCTTATGATAGTCTCCCAGAGAAATCTAAGAAATCATGCAGGCCCCTGAGAAGTCATTAAGAATAAATGCAGGCAACCCATTCAGGTCCCCTCCCACTGTGGGAGCTTTTCTGTCTTCTCAATAAATTCTGCTTTCAAATAAAAAAAAGAATCAATGCAACTGGACTAACTGATTTAAAACACATGGTCTGACAATTAAGTCTGCGAACTCATCCTAGAAAATGTGCTGCATGCCTCATTGCTGAATATCACGATGGTCACCTTCAAAGTACTCCCCTTGGGAAGCTATGCACTGAAGCCAGTGCCTAGTCCACCTGTCAAAACAATTTTGGAACTCTTTTTCTGGAATGGCCATCAGCACTGTCATCACAAGAATGTTGGAGTTTGAATTAGAGCAACGAACAAATGTTACACTTCTTGTTAAACTTGGCAGGAGTGGAAGTGAAATCAGGGACATGTTAGTCCAAGTTTATGGGCATAATGCCATGAGGAAAATGGCACTGTACAAATGGATTAAACATTTTTCTGAGGGGAGAGAAAGCATCACTAATGAAAGAAGGTCAGGATAGCTCATAATGAGCAGAGCTGATGACAACGTTGCGAAATATTGTTGAGTTGTGCATCAAAATCGTCAGCTTACTGTGAGAAGCATAGCGTACCAAATAGACATCGATAGAGAAAAAGGAAAATCTCAACTGAAAATCTTGGATGAGAAAGGTGTGTGCAAACATGGTCCCAAAGGAGCTCCTGCATCATGACAATGCACCAGCTCACACAGCACTGCCTGTGAGGGAGTTTTTAGCCAGTAAACAAATAACTGTTTTGGAATGCCTGCCATACTCACCTGATCTGGCCCCCAGTAACTTTTTTCTTTACCCAAAGACAAAGGAAATATTGAAAGGAAAACATTTTGAAGACATTCAGGATATCAAGGGTAATACAACTACAGCTCTGATTACCGTTCCAGAAAAACAGTTCCAAAATTGCTTTGACGGGTGGACTAGGTGCTAGCATTGGTACTTAGCTTCCCAAGGGGAGTACTTCAAAGGGAACATAGTGATATCCAGCCAGGGGGGTATGTAGCAGTTTTTCTAGGATGAGTTTGTGAACTTAATTGCCAGATTTTGTACGTTGAGGTTTTATCTTCAGGTTCTATTGTGTATTTTTGGCACATTACTTTGTGCAGTTATTTCTTTCAAGATGGCCAGCTCCATGTTAAAACCCTTATTATCCTATTGGTGTTGATGACACAGGGATTCGCAGTATCTACTCTGTTCTTATATATCATTCATGTCAGTCCTCATTGCTCACAGAAAGTAGTGAAGCTTTTCTTCTCCGTGATCCTTTTTGTAATGAATGGACTGCCTTAAATGTGTGGGCTGCATACCTTTGTGAATCACTTTGTATTCTGAAGACACATTAGAGGAACTGGCTATTTCAGGGAAACTTTACAAGTGTCTCTTAACATCACAAGCCATTCTGATTTTTAAAAATCTCCTCTCTATAATGTATTAGCTGACAAAATTCCACTTTTTTGTCTAAGAGGTTTAATTAAAGCAAGCTAAAACTATACTTAACAATAATCAGTTCCCTGAAAATTATTGTGGAAACGTCTAATGTTTTACCAGAAAGTAGCTTAATGTCTCAAATAAATGTCAATTTGTCCAAATCAAGTTGATAGGCAACTTAATGATAGATAGATGTCACAATTACCCATACTTCTCCACATTTTTAAAGAAAGAAAACATTCACGCAGTGAAGGGAATCAGAATCTGTTTTTATATCCCTAGAGTTATAAACATTTGTATCAAAATATTTACAATTATAGTATATGAAATAATCTATTAACGAAGAAGCCAAATACAGTACTAGAACAACCCATCAACATAATGCAAATTACATGAGACATAAATGTCACAGAAAAAAAAAAGTAAAAGGCAAGGGAATACATGGTTTACTCCAGTCATAGTTCAATTTCTTAACAAAATGTGAGTATCTCTTTTGGATATATCTGATATATAAGCATGCTTCTGCATATAAGACAACTTTCTATAATCATGTGATAATGAAATCATAATTTAAAAGGCCATCATCCCACAGTTTTTTGCTAGCCAATCTCTCCAACCCCAGCCCAGGTAATTTGGTGGCCTGCCCTCAACATTTCTCTAACCAGAATAAACAAAGAAATATACTTAGTAATAGTCCCTATACATAAATACCAGAAATTATGGCATAACAACTCCCCAAAAAGGAACGATATAAAAGAATGGACGAGGAGAAAGCTAATGAAGAAAATAGGCAAGATGTCTCAGATTCTCCCTGGGATGGACCTTCTTCTCAGGGTAATAAAAACTTCTCTAGGCAGAATCTGAGATGGCTTAAAACAGCTGCTCCAGGGAAAAGCAATGCCTGCTTAACCAGGAATAACATACTACTTCTAAGTCCTATAGAAAGATACTCCTGTGGCTGCAGACAGCTCAACTACTAGCTGACTAAGTAACCACAAGAGTTTTTGCTTTTTTATTTAAAAAAAAAAAAAAATCTGCCCATCACCTACATTTTTACTTATCTCATGGGATTTTCTTGTTTTCCTGGGAGCACAGGCACTCTGTTCTTATCATGACAAAATATCGTATGCTTAATACTTCACAATTACATAGCACCTTTCACCCAAGGGCCTGTTGTTTGGTTTTGGTTTGTATGAGTTTTAATTCGCTTCCAGAACTGCCCTGCTTCACCTATAAAGTGGGATAGGCAAGTCCTCTGAGAGGTGACCACTCCAGCTAATGTCAAAGCTTAGACTACCAATGAACCCAGAAGCCCTGATCCCCAGTATGAATAATTAGACAACACTTCCTCCAAAATTTATAGTTTAGAGGAAGAGTAATAGGTTTATGTTACAAGAAGTCATGCCATCTCTTTCCCATTATATACTTAACAGAATCAGTGACTGCATTAAGGGGCACCCTAAAAATGTAACCCTAATATAGCATCGTTGCAAGACTGCCCCTTGATTCCATAGTTTGCGTGGTGCTTTCAACACTGAATTGGTCGCTAGTGGCTTTAAAGAAATTCCAGAAGAGCTGCCTTGGCTTTAAGCGAGAGGCCTAGTGAAGTCCACTGCAAGAGGTCTCCATGATGGACAGCTGTGTGAGGTCTGATGTAGGCCCTAACTACCAGGCCTTCTATTAAGAAAAGTTATCATTCTTGCTTTAGCTAACCCACCAGCTTGGCCTTACGAACTTTCTTCCTCTCATTTTGTCACTGAATTCTGCAGAGCTAATATCTGTTCTAAAAAGGGACAATGGCTCACTGGTCAGAGTCACCCAGTAGGCACTTCAGACTGGAATGTGATGTTTTGCTTTGGGTCAGAAGGGCGGGATAGCTTCCAGGCTTAGCATATTCAGTACAAAGACAATATCTGCTCTTGCCAGAACTTGTACCGCTATTTTAACTCCGTGCAGTAGGACTGTGGACCTCAGTGCATGACCAGAATCCACCTTCAGAAGTGCCGCCAGTGGTGTGGCAGCTGACAGGGTCCCAAGCAGTGTGTGTCACTGAGAACAGCTGGAGACCACGTCTGGTGACTGGAGAGAGGCTCTCTCTCTGGCCAGCATCCAAGTACTAGCAACTACTTCCTCCCAAGGGTAGGGGCCTGGCAGTAGAGAATCTCCCCAGCAAGGGTTTGGGTTTTGGCCTCTCCCCACTCCCTTCCCCCTTCCCCGCCCCACTCCCCATCTTGGTTTTTCCTCCCAGCACAGCAAATTCCACTTCCCTCCCAAATTCAATAGCTTCCTCCTCCCCACCCCCCAGATCCCCCTGAACTCGTTCAGCCCTATTTCTTCCTCAAGACCAGATAGAGAATGCCGATGATGAAGCAGAAGCAGAAGCAGATCCAGGTCAGGATGAAGCAATAGCCATGGTGACTCTCCGGGTAATAGGTGTCTTGACCACTGGCATAATGATGAGTGTAGACGGATGCCCCAACCATAATGCACAGCCCTGCGAGGGGAGAGGGGGAAGAGGAGGGGGAAGATGTGCACATTTTTTTGATAGTAAAATCAAGAAAAAGTTTTTATAATTTAAAAAAGACCCTATTTCCCTCATTAGCAACGGGAAAATGAGTTCTGGTTGTTTTGTCCTTAGCCAGTAGTTCTGTTGATCTGCCCTGGACTACCCTTGGACAAAACTTGGTGGTTGTGTTAAAAAATTGGAGGTGTCTGGACTCTCATCTCTGCACTGGCTTGTGTGGCTGCAAGTGTGAAGTAAAACGCAAAACATTATGCCTGCCATCCAGCTGTCTTGACTAGACCCCAGCATGTCTAGGCAGGCCATTCAGGGAAGCAAAAAAACATGACCTTCCACCAAACGGAGTGTATTAATAGGGGAAGAATGACATGAGAATGCAAATCGCATGCATCACCTGCATTGTGGGAGTGGTGTCATCTGTCCAAAGACCCCCACCTTCCGTCCCTCTTCATGGGTCTTGTATATACAAGCTACTGACAGTAGGCCCTGCCACTGGTAGCTGCCCAGGAGCACTGGTTCTAAACTATGATGCAGAGGAGGGTTCTTAATCCAAGCAGTCATCTAAGGTTCTCCATAAGAAAACAAACAACCAAAGGAGAACATCGTACAAGGCAGTTTCACCAAGCCATCTGCTGGTCTTTTTCAAGTCACCAGGAGCATGGGTGGCAAAACCGACCTAAAAGCCCAAACTGGAGTCTGCCCCTGAGATACTCACAGCACACCAGCATGGTGGCCCCTGAGAGGAAGAACCGGTTTCCCTTCTCCATGGTGAAGAGCTGGAACACGAAGACCACAAGGGAGAAGACGGAGAAGATGATGGAGAGGATCATGAAGGCCTGTACTGACTTGAGAGCATCTGTGGACACAGGGTGAGGAGAGCAAGGGCATCAGACCACCTGAGGGGCTGGACATTTCCCTGGCCGCACCCACTGTCAGCACTAGATCAATGTCTTTGAACATACCTTCATTGGCATATGATGGGGCATAATCGCAGCTACCACGGGTACAGTTTTTCCAAAGACCTACTGATGCGTCTGCAACACTTGAAACCACCCAGACCTGAAGACAGAAGGAAAGAAAATAGATGATTAAACATAGATCCTCTGCTTTAAAAGGAAAATAACAAATCAACTTGCATTAGGACCAAATCATAATCAAGACACTCTGTTTAGCTGATTCAAACTGTAGTCACAAAAGCCCAAGTAGTAAGAGAAAGAAGAATATGAAACCCAGAAAGAAATCATCTAGCCTCTTCGAACTTCATATTCTTCATGACTTTAAAAAATGGAAGGAATTCGACCATAGAGGCTTATAATTCTAAGGTTTTAAGCCAGATGCAGTGGCTCACGCCTGTAATCCCAACAACTCTGTGAGGTGGCGGTGAAAGGATTTTTTTGAGACCAGCCTGGACAACTTGGTGAGACTTCATCTCTACAACAAATCAAAAAATTAGCTGGACATGGTGGTGTGTACCTAAAATTCCAGCTACTTGGAAGACTGAGACAGAAAGACCAAGGCTGCGTTGGCTATGAGTGTGCCACTGCACTCTAGCCTGAGTGACAGAGTGAGTCTCCAACTCAAAAAATACAATACAATACAATAAAATGAAACAAAATTTGAAGTTTTAAAGAAACCGTACTCTGGATGAGGAAATTGGTTTTAAGTATGTGAAATTCATACATTCTGTCAAGATTGCTCCATTTAAGGCTCTGCTAACAAGGAAATAAAAAGTGAAGGGAAAATGTCTAACTGGAGACAATTAAGATGCCAGGCACAGTGGTTTATACCTGTAATCCCAGCACTTTGGGAGACCAAGGCAGGAGGATTCCTTGAGGCCAGGAGTTTGAGACCAGCTGGGACAAGAGGCCCCCATCTCAACAAGTAAGTTTAAAAATTAGCTGGGTGTGGTAGCACATGCCTGTAGTTCCCAGCTGCTCAGGAGGCTGAGGCAGAAAGATTGCCTGAGCCCAGGAGCTATGAGTTATGATCGTACCACCACACTCCAGCCTGGGCCATAGAGACCCACGCAGCTAGGAAGGAAGGAAGGGAGGGAGGAAGGGAGGGAGGGAAGGAGGTTGGGAAAATAGCAGAGTCTGGGGCCACTTTCACCTCAACAGAAGGATCAAGTTTGTCACAAAATGCAAAGTAATCTCATGTAATAGTAAAACAGTACAGCAAGAGTTTTCCTGTGGGGACAAGTGCAAGTGTAAGAGTGACCTGAGTGATGGAGTGAGTCTCCAACTCAAAAAATACAATACAATACAATACAATGAAACAAAATTTGAAGTTTTAAGAAACCGTACTCTGGAGGAGGAAATTGGTTTTAAGTATGTGAAATTCCCCCAGGCTCACCATGGTGCCAGCATCCCTTCTTGCCTGGCCCAAGAAAAACAATTTTCCTTCTGGAATAGAAAACAAATGCAGGATCCTGCCTATACACACACACATGCACACACTAGAAAGACAAGGCCAAGGGCATGCGATCACCTGCCGTTTATTCAATAAACAACTGTGTTTGATAATCCACAGATATGCAACACTTTTGGCACCCATTAATACACTTTGAAAAGGTGTATCAGAATTATTCGGAGGAGTTGGCATATAGAATGGCTGAATTTCGAAACCTGGAGGAGGCGGTATGGGCGGGGATTGTGTCTTATCACTGTTATGCTTAAATTAGCCTTTCTTGTAATCATACCCACCAATGTTTGCAAGGTTTTTCTATCTAAACTTTAAAACCCGTTATCCTTTACCTGTAATAGGGACCCAAACAGATTCTGGAACCATTGATTGCCTGCCTAGTGATTGGGGGCCTTGATTTTTAAGTCCAAAGAGCTATCTTTTGTTTTTGTTTTTTGTTTTTGTTTTCTGAGAAAAGCATAATAAAAGTAAATTGGGCACCATAAACTACCACTAGAGGTCAGAGTAGCCCAAGGTTCAAAGAGAAAGGACTATCATTATTGCCATGTATTTTTTTTACTGTTCAATCTGATTGAGTTCATTCAGTGGCACGGGGTTAATCTTGCAAAATTCTGCTTTCCCGTGCTACTCTCCACTCATAACTTGAAATTGTTAGTCTGGCAATCAAAGCCTCTCATCCTATCACTCCTATTTATCTTTCTCATCAAGCTTCCCAGAAGGAGGGAAAGTTCTACTCCAGCCACCTGGGTTTCCCGGTAATCTGACGACCAAATCTTTTTTCGATAAGTGCACCTTGCCTGGTAATCTCACCTGGAACGCATCCCTTTACAGGTTCTTTCCTCTGTCCACCTTTGGCTAAGAAAAACCTCATCTTCTACCAGTCCTCCAAGGTCACCTCAAGCCCACTCTCCACCCCAAAGAGACTGAAGAAGCCACGCCATATCCTCCAACCTTTCCATGTTTGAAGTGCAAGTGTGTGTTTTTCTCCACAACTAAGGTATAAATTCACAAAGGGCAAGGATTGTGGCTTACACTTCTTTTGTAGCACTTGATGTCAATATTCAAATGATTTCTAAATGAACGAATGAATAAAAGAACATTACTCACATTGGCAATGGTGGAAACAAACAGCATAATAACAGTGGCAATGTGGACCACAAAGATACCAGCCAGTAAGACCAACATCTTGATTTTTTTGGTAACTTGTAAGCGAAGAGATTTCTGAAAAGAAAAAACAAAGGGACAAAAAAGGTTATTGTCAGATTTAATAAGACAGCTCAGCAATCTGCCAAAATGGGAACGAGTTGCAATAAAAACCATGACAATTTCATCATAAGTTCCTGAAAACACCCTGTTAACCTGGTTCTGATAAGCCAAAGTGCCTATTCACCTATTTACATATATCTAATTTTAAACATAATTCTATTTCTTCTCAGATATTTACATACTCGTTTCTGTAACAGCCTATTTCAAAAGAATAACATTTTTATGATAACTTATTGTTTTCGTTTGCTTATTTTTTAGTAGCAAAGAGGAGGACTTTAATTTTTTTTTAATAGGGATGAGGTTTCCCTATGTTGCCTAAGCTGGTCTTGAACTCCTGGCCTCGATGATCCTCTCATCTTGGCCTCTCAATGTGCTGGGATTATAGGCAGGAGCCACCACACTTGGGCAGAATTTTGATTTTTAAAGGGCCTTTGTCATATAAAATTCCATTTTCCACTGGGGAAGTGTCCATGCTTCCATCAAAGTGCTCATCCAGCAATTGTAATAGAAGTTAGGGCCTTCTGCAGAATAGAAGCTATTGCTCAATGCCCATGTACTGAATAAGCTACTAATTTGATCCCGGGTGAGATATAAAATGTGAGAGGCACAACTTCTATTATTATAATGCTGTTTGCTTTTCAATAATTATAATAGCCTAATTATAGTTTAATGGTTTGCTCACCTACTGATTGAACACTTCAGATTAGTATTACCACACCTGAGCCTTTGGTCCTCTGTGTACCTCGTGATAGGCTAACTTGGGTCTGGAGTACAGAGTTATAGTTCCCACAACTAATGTGACAGTTTCTGGGGCCTTTGAACATGTGCAGCTTAAGATAACCACCAAATGTGCCTTATCCTTGTGCACAAATTCCAATCCTTCGGGACTCAGTACAAAAGACAGGCAGATACATAAATCACAGGGCAGCAGGACTGGAAACTAATATCGATTAAGAATGTGCATGGATACACAAAAGCTTTCAGCCATAATCTCAGCAGAGTAGAAGGGAGTCCACTGATCATAAAGCCTAGAAAACAAAGGAAGTGTGAAGGATGCACGTGGGGGAGGCTGCTCTGATTTATGTCAGCTGCAGGAGTGCTTTGTCACACCCAAGACAGTCACCATGCAGCCACGCAGGCTCAGAGGGACATCAGAAGAAAAGCGCTTGAGGTAATTCACACCTGGCAGAATGGATGTGCATGTGCGCATGCCCCCACTGTGGGAGGCACATCCGGCAATTGTTCCACTTCTCTTGCTCTCTCCACCTAATTTAATTGATGCTTTGAGTATGCTTGAGCCACTTTCCTGCCACACCAAGTATTTATTAGAGAGCACGGATACTATCATCGCAACACTTCAGGTGCCTGTTATCTCCTCTCGCTTCCCTCAGCAGGCACTCAAAATCTAGAATGATTCAGTGTACACTGGGTGCCTTGCTCTCTGCAGGCAAGAAAGGAGAGGTAGATGCTGGCTTCCACCATCCACCCTGACCCTCTCCAACAACCCCTTCCCAATCTGGACACTTCCCTCCAACCCAGGCTGTTTTTTCAGGAATGTGTCCAATTTAACTGTGAATGCAGCCTTCCCAGGAGACAGCGTGGAGCTTTCGTGTCTGCTATTAATAATCTCCCCACACATTCAAATGCACACCTCCACAGTTTTCTGTTTGATTTTAATGCACAGTGAAAAGAGGTTTGCTTAATCAGATAGAGGTTGAGTTTGAAACATATACAGTTATTTGACCACACAGTCTCAGTTTCCTCACGTATAAAGTGGAGGTTGCAATGTCAATTGTAAAGAGAAGTGTGGGAATTAAATCGGATTATATATGTAAAACACCTAGCATAGAATCTGGTACATGGCAGGGACTAATAATGGGGTTGTTTTGACTGATGTTATTATTATTACTTTATTTATAAATCAAGTCGAGTAGCTGTTGGCAACCCAACCCAATCATTTCATCACTAGGCTGTCCCTTGTTAAGGGTCAGTAATAAGATATCTATTATCTGGTTCACGAAGCAGTGTGTATAAAATCATTTTGGTCCTCTTAGAAACTGTAATTTTGTCTAACCCTTGCCCCTTGATTAGAGAGACCACTAAGAACCCACCCTCAGGAATGAGAAAGTTTATGCTCTCAGCCCCCACCCTTCTGACACCCCTAAGATTCACACCTCACCAGACCCTGATCTCCTCTGCCCTTAGGGGGACAGGAATAGGCTGATTGTTGGGGATTACAAATGTTATGTAACTGAAACAAGTACTAATGTGTAATCGTCCTTGGGCTCTTTACATGATTTTCTTATTCCTTTTGCTTCTAATTTACAAACATCCTTATCCTAATAGTGGGAAGTAGTGGAGAGGCCAGGAATAGAATATGATACACCACGTGAGGCCACTTAAATCAGTCGCAGAAAACACTGAGTTCCCTTCCTGACAGGCTGTTGGGAATTCAACAGCATTTTTTCTTCCTGGACTGCTCTGTAACCCTCTTTCCAAAAAAAAAAAAAAAAAACCAACTTATTTTTCTACCCATTACTCTTCTTCATAGAACTCTTCTGGGTCTTTTCCAATTGCTTTCAGCTTTCAGTCTTTTTTTTTTTTTTTTTTGAGTCAGCATCTCACTCTGTCACCTAGGCTGGAGTGCAGTGGCACAATCACAGCTCACTGCAGCCTGGACCTCCTGGGCTCAGGCACTCCTTCCACCTCAGCCTCCCAAGTAGCTGGGACTATAGGTGCACACCACCATGCCCAGCTAATTTCATTTATTATTATCATTGCTTTTTTTAGAGACGAGTTCTCAATAAGTTGCCCAGGCTGGTCTCGAACTCCGCCTCAGCTTCCCAAAGTGCTAGGATTGCAGGCATTAGCCACTACACCCGGCCTTACGCGGTAGCCCTCTAAAGTGGAGTCTGACTTCCTCCTCCACGCACACTCTCCATTTCCATGACCCCTCCCAGGTCCCTCCACCTCAGCTGGCCAGCCATGCATCCCAGCCCTGAGGCGTGCAACTTCCTGGCCCCTGGATCCACCAGATCATTACTCCCTGTCCACTGCCGGTTGGAGGAGTGGATGGGGAATCAAGCAAAGAAGCAACTCTCGTTTATCTTAGATTTTTGCGATTGTGCTGTGTCTATTTACCATGGAAAGGGGCAAAATGTCTTGGAACGGCCAGTGCTCTTATTTTTTTTTTTTTGAGTTGGAGTCTCACTCTGTCGCCCAGACTGGAGTGCAGTGGCCGCTCCCGGCCACCGCAGCCTCGACCTGCCGGGCTCCGGCGATCCTTCCGCCTCAGCCTTCCGAGTAGCCGGAATTACAGGAGCGCGCTACCACACCCAGCTGATTTTTTGATTTATTGTAGAGATGAAGTCTCGCTGCCCAGGCGGGTCTCGAACCCGCGGGCTCAGGCCAGTGCTCTTATTGTACAAAACACACAATTCCCTCCGCTTTTAGCTGCTGTATCCAAACAGAAGGGGCTGTTTCGCTGAAGCTATGGCATAAAACATGTAACGCCTCCATCTTCCCACCACCCCAAGTTTGTCGGGTTTTATTAGTGTGATCCATTGTCAGCTTAGAGGGATTTCCATAATGTTCAGTGGCCTTCCCCCAAGACATTCAAAAACAGAATAACTACCTTCTTAAATTTCTGAGTTGAGTCATTCCTTAGTGACCCAATTTCTATACTGTACTGAAGAGACCCCCTTGCCCTCCCCTTTACTCCAAAGAAACCCTCAGTCTAGGAGGAAGAAATTATTGAGGTCCTCATGGAAACCCATTGGTGCTGTGTCTGGTGAATGCCTGGGAGCGTATCATGGCAGAGTAGAATAACAGAAGATCCCATGCTCTTGAGACTTCCACCTACCCATTATTTGCAGTGAAGCTGGTGGGGAGACCCATTCCCTGCCCCACTATGTATCTTGCTTCATACAAAGGCACCACATAAAGACTATTTCTGAGCACTTACATCATTAGAAGTATTGGCTGCTACACTTTCTTTCTTAGCAGTATGTTTCACTAAAATAACAATAGACTTCCCCCTCACACTTCTCTGAAATGCTGTGTGTGGCACTCTCTCACGGAAAGCATGCCCCTCATCCTAGCTGGGCAGCTCAAAGCAGGAAGCAGAGAATAACAGCCCTGTAATTCTGAATACTCCGGAGCAAGACCTGCTTCTTCCAGAGCATTTGGTGCACTGGGCAGTCCCAACGTTTGTGGTTGGTTGTTGAAAACTTTCACAACAACAGGGCTTATTTGTGATGCTTAGACGCCACAATCTAGGCCACCAGAGCCAGTATATTCATCGTGTTCTTAAAGGGTGGGTCATCCACTGACTTCTATGTGGGATGCCAGGGACACAATTCTGCAGCCACCACTGTGAGCTAAGGATCATCCTCTTTAGGCTCACCAACCCTGCATTCTTGACACAGGGGTGGTCAAGGGCTGGGTGGGACACAGAGAACGGTAGAGGAGACATAAATGTTGCCTCTAGAGAGAAGTGATTCTTAAGAGAAACAGAAATTAACCCTTTGGAGCCACACATGGGTCTCTGATATCCCTTTTCTGTTCTTCTTTCTGCCCTAACAGGCCTAAAGTTCTCTTTTTACAGCCGCCATCTTTTGTTTCTGACACTGTTCCTCTTTTTCTTCCCACATGGCCCAGACCACGCTACAGCGGCATTCTCCTCGTGCTTCTTTCTCTAATGCAAGCCCCACAACCCCTGACCATTCTGTATTTGGATTAAGTTCTTAGCTAATAGAAAATGTATTATAGTTAGTGGAAATAACCCTGAGAATTACAACTGGCGACTGTAGCCATAAAGAACTAATGTAGGGGAGGGGAGAAATAGGGATAACCACCCTCTCTAGTTGTCTCCACCTATTTAAATCTTTATTGGCTTCTTGCCTGTCTCTTACACCACCTACACACACACGAAATGAAAGACTGAAGGAAGATAGCCCCGAGACTGCCTTGCCTTGCCTGTTTGCCTTTGTTCAGGTAGCCTAGCATGTTTAGGGTGCTCTGACCAATGAGAAATCCATCAGGCCCTGTGGGAGCCTTTCCTTTTCTGCTGGGCTACTAATTCTGCAGAGGCTTTGAGAATCATTGACTTCTGAAGACCCATAGGGAGATTCAGCTGTGCATAATTTGGCTCCATGATTGCTAAGCTGGGGGTCAGATAACCTCTTCCTGTGGTAGAATCGGTGTGTTTATGGAACTGCCACAGGAATCTGAAGGAAACCATTCCTTAAGGGTGGGCTAAGGCATAATTGGGAGCAATACAACAGAATAGAGCAACCCAAAACCCATTTCTCCAGCCACGGAAGTGGCGAAAATCCTGGGGCTTGAGTCACTGAAGAAATAGCCTGACCCTGGGGGCCCAGAAACCAGGGTCTGGGATGACATGAACATCGGGGAAGTCTCCAGGGCTCCAATATCCATGATTCATTTGTGAGTGGGTGGGATTGTCCCAGATGAAAGGCAGGGTGGAGACCTTCTCCACAGAGGGCACAAGAGGGCTTTCTGACAGCCTATAGGTGGCTCTGGCTGGCCAACTGAAGCCAATTTCAACATTTCTCTGGTAGCCTAATACGACTCAGGCTTTTCTGAGAAACAGACAGAAACAATGGTCAGTTGCCAAATTCCTCCCTCTCAACCCAGTTTCGTTGCTCTAAACATCACAGTCCTGTCTTGAGTTTCTATCTCCAATATTCATCTCACATCCACTCCTTTCTACTCATGTTGTAGAAACTGTCTACTCATGTTGTTTCACTGTCTAGCTCAGGTCCTACCCTGGACCATGGCATCAGCCTCACCCACGACCGTCTCCCTGAATTCTTCCCCTCTCCAAGATCCTCTATACGGCCATTAGATTATCTGACCATGGCACTCCCCTGCTCAAAATCCTCCAACCCCCTCCACCACCACTACCACTACCAAGCAGAAAAGAGACTCCAAACACCTCATGCTGGCCCTTGCAATCCTAGGAACGTTGGCTTCCAAAAATAAAAGCTCTACTTTTGTGTTCTTCCTCTATAACTACTGCTCAAATTCTTCTCAACCAAGCTAAAATCCTGCCCCTTCTAAGAAGCCTTCTCAGATGCAAAGGTCAGAAGTAGTCTTTTTCCTTCTTTTATGTTATAGCTCTTATATAGCCCTTTATTAAAACTACTAATGACAGCCTCCCTGCTAACAGAGCTATTTATGAATGTGTTTGGCTCTCCCATCCTTAAGATGTTAAGTCACTAAAGGGAGAGTCTTGTCTATAACAGGTACCAAATAATATCTGTTCAACGAACCAATAATGAGTTAAGGATGGCGATACTTTCTTCTCTATGGAAAAATAATCAATGTCAAAATGACTGAAGACTTCATAATAAACAGAATTCTAGAGGGAAAATGTTTCCCTTTTTTTGCATACTTGAACTTTAGTCCTTTATTATTTTTCAGAAATTATTTAATACTTCACTGCAACTACATATTGAGCATCTCATTATATGCAAACTTTGTTATATATTTCCATACAAATGTCCATGTAAATATATGACTATTTCCTGAGTACCTTCGGCATATGAATATACAAGGTATATATGTGTGTGTTGCCTTTTGTTCAAGAGGAAATAAGTGAATGCACATAAAATATCTTAAATTTCTAAACACTAATTTGTCTGCAGATTTAACTTTTCTATCTACATTTTTGAGTTATAGAATCTCTGGACTATAGGGGATCTTTAAAATTTATTTCCAACTCATGAAACTCATCTACAAATCTATGCCAAGGCTCTATCTAAATCATGCTTTAACTCCTCTAGTCAGGGGATGCTATCTACAAAGACACCACCCCCTCCATTAGAAAGAGCGTTCTGACAGTGCATCTAAGTGTGCTCTTGGCAACAGCCACCACTAATTTTAGTTCAGCCCGTGAGGCTACCCGACTAGACTAATGCTTCCTCTTTCTAACACAGTTCCTTTTGCTGCAGAACTGCCAGGTTATCAGAGAATTCACCAGAGGACCTCACCTTAGATCCCCAAATCTCAGTCAAGTCAGAACACAGTCCTGAGATTACGGCTAGACACTCCTCTGCCTTTTCGTGGGCTGATCTTTTTCTGACATTGAAGTTCTCATCTCTTTCTGGGTAATAGTAAACTTTGACAAAAGCCTCCTCGTATCATCTGACCAAAGACGTGTCGCTTCCTCCAAGGCACGAGAAGAGATGAGAGACAAGGCTGCTCCTGGTCATCTGACCTCTGTGAGTCAGCCTGTCCCTAAGCCACCTCCCTCAATGTGGCACCCGAAATGGCAGCTGCCTCTTCTTCCTAAGGACACGTGCAGGGTGGCACCGAAGCCATTCTACCCTCGGCACATCGGGAGCATTTTATTTTTGTTCGTTTAGTTTTGATGTGTTTGTTTCCCACTGAAGATCATTTTGGTTGGCAAAAATGGATGTCCATGGAACACAAAAACAGAAAAGGAAATACTCCCTTCTGGGAGTAGCCATAGAGGATGTATCTGGGGGAGGAAAAGACTGAGATTAACACACTGAGTGGATGAGATCTTGGATGAGCTCTTCTGGCCATTGTTATTGTTGTTTTATGTCAAATGTACTTTTCCATTCTCAATATTGTTTTTACAGAGGGGTAGGAAAGGAGGGCATTAAAGTTTCCGTGGGAAACAAGGGGAGAAAAAGGGTCCTAAGGGACCACTTCCTCCTGCCTCTGGATATCTGGTGTTTGGTGTGGAAGGAAAGAACCCCAGGTTGCCCCTCACTCTGCATATCACACTAGGGCCCAATGTTTTAAATACGGGGCAGTTTTTATGACAAGGAGAAATATCACCAATCAAGCAACAAAAGTAACAGGGACCTGCATGCTTCAGGGGAAAAGCTGTTTCATTTTCCCTAATGTGGGCTGTCATAAATGGGGATTATTATTTTTTTTTAAAGTCATGTTTATCTGGCGCTGGTATAGATTAGTACAGACTCACATAGGGATGAGGAACTGTGGGCTGGGGAAAGGGGGGGACAAGGCACATTATGAGAGAATGAGACAGAGAGGGAGGGAGGACCTACTGGAGAACAAGATTCTCATTAAAATGCTGCCCCTGACCAATTGCTGACTTTGGAAAAATCATATAACCTCACTGGTCAGTGGCTTCTAGAGTAAAGAGTGGGACCAAGGAGGGGTTGTTGACTCTAATCCTGGCTCCACCACGCCTTAACTGTGGCCCATAGAACTCACAGATTAGTGTGAGGACTGAAGGTCCGTGCTGACCCAGAGCTATGCCTATTCTTTGTGTAAAATGAAAGGCTTGAGGTTTGGGTCAGGGAAATGGGCTTTGAGTTTCTCTGGCAGAATCTGAGGACCAGCAACCATGCTAAAGGCAAACAAGCAGCATGGATATTGTTTTTGCAAATGCGGCCAAGGAGAATCTGAATCAATCAATCAATCTCTCTCTCTCTCTCTCTCTCTCTCTCTCTCTCTCTCTCTCTCTCTCTCACACACACACACACACACACACACACACACACACACACACACACTTCCACTTGTGCTCCTTCGTGTCCAGGCATCTGCAAAGACTGAGGCCGGAGACCTGGGCTGTGAAGCAGAGCCCAGGCCACCACGCCCCCAGACTGCAGCTGGTCAAGTGATAGCGCGATGTCCCCTGGGTGAGGACGGAAGCTTCAGTGGCCTTCTGCTTCTGACAAAGGAGGAGTCTTCTGGCAGCCAGAATGTCTTCAAGGGAGAGGTTGCCAAGATAATAACTAGGGTTTGAGAGGAAAATCGAGGTGTGGCCGGGCCCCAGAGGCGCTTGGGCGGGCCCAACAGTAGATGGCGGCAACATGCTTCAACCAGCAAAGCTGCAGTCTCAGGAAGGCGGCAGGCGGGCTGGGAGGGAGGGCAGGCCGCTCAGCCAGAGGCACCCCAGACCCGTTGGGTGGGCTACGTGCTTCGCTTCTGTTTTCCAGGGCAATGTATTCTTTAGAGGTTTAGAATTGAGGTCCAGCCCCTTGGCAAAGGAAACTCATATCCCCAAAGGTAAAATAGAATCAGAATGGATGCCACCATCTCACGTTCTTCAAGCCAGAGCTTTTTCACTCCAGCTTGATTTTCTCCCTCCTTTTTTTTTTTAAAGTCAGAGTCTCACTCTGTCGCCCAGGTTGGAGTGCAGTGGCATGCTCTCGACTACCGCAGTCTCAACCTGCTAAGCTCCGGTGTTCCTTCTGCCTCAGCCTTCCAAGTAGCCGGAACTACAGGCATACACGCTACCATGACCAGCTAATTTTTTTGATATATTATAGAGACGAAGTCTCACCACGTTGCCCAGGCTGGTCTTGAACCCCTGGGCTCAAGCAATCCTCTCTCCTCGGCCTCTCCTATATTTTGGCTTAGGGTTTGGCACAAGTTCTAGAATTTCTATCAGATCTACTCTTCTCTCTGTTCCTCCCACCATCTCCGAGTTCAGCAGAGAATCAGCACAGACCCTCAAAGACAGTGCCAATGGTAAAAACAAAGGGTCTTTCAAAGGTCACTGCCTCTTCCTGTCATACTGCTGAGAAGTCCTATCCAGCAGCGCCAGCCCTGCCTGGCCACCACAGTTGACATCCCCGCACACTCTGCAATGAACCTCTAACTCAGTCCTGGGCCCCACCCTTAGCACAGGAGTTCCCTCCCTGCCCAAACATATCTTTCAGCAAAGAGAAGCTTCAGGTCTCAGCCTCAGAACTCTTTCATGAGATCAGTGTGGACACACCGGCTTGCCCAGAACTAGTTGTTCCAGAGTAGCAAGCATTGCTCCGATTCTGTTTCTTCAGAGTCTTTGGTTATTTGGAATGAGAAGTCGAAGGATCAAGGACCTCATTTTGCATTCAGCTCTGATCTGATCTTTTTTTTTTTTTCCTAGTCAGAGTCTCACTGTCATCCAGGCTGGAGTGCAGCGACACGATCATGGCTCACCACAGCTTTGACCTCCTGGACTCAAGCGATCCTTCTGCCTCAGTCTCCCGAGTAGCTGGGACTACAGGCATGTGCCACCACACTCAGCTAATATTTTGATTTTTTTTGTAAAGACGAGGTCTCGCCATGTTGCCTGGGCTGGTCTCAGACTCCTGGGTTCAGGCAATCTTCTTGCCTTGGTCTCCCAAAGTACTGGGATTACAGGTGTGAGCCACCATGCCCAGCCGGACATGACATTTTGAAGGAGGGGAACTTGGGGGCAGTCCTTGCCTTGTTGGAACACTTAAATGGAAACTCAAAAGATACCAAGAATGTATTGACAATACCAAAAAAATCAGATGTAGCCGTAGAAACAAGATATTTCACAAAGGACAAAGAGCAGAATTTTGACCTAAGGACTGTTCAGAAACACTGAGAGTAGATGGTCCCCAAGTAAGAGTGGAAGAATTGAGAGAAGCATCCTTGCCACTTCTTCATTGCTCTTTTCCCTTCTCCCTGTCTCTCCCTATCCACTTAGCTCTTTCTCCCCCTTCCAAGTCTGTCTTTTAGTCTGTCTCCTCCTCAACACGGGAGTCTGAGGAAACAGTCCCACTTGCTCTCCCTCCCTGTCCTCCTGGAAACTTCCTTTCCTCCTGTCAAATTGTTCCACATTGGTTCCCATTCACACCTGTTTGCTGCACCCTCACGCTGCAGGGTCTTACTCCTTGAGAATAGGGTGGAGCTTCTTTCCCGGGCTTCTTTCCCGGGACCAGCTCAGTTTCTTCCTGAGCCCAGTTGCATTCCTGGTGAATCCCTTACCACTGTCAATGTCTTAACAACTCAGATAGCCTGTCCCTCCTCATCTGAGCTGGCACCCTTTACGTTTAATTAGTCAAATCTCTTCCTTTTCTTCCAGGTGCTGGGTGAATTCCCATGGCTGTCTGACGGTAAGCCCAGTGAACACCAGACCTAAGTAATCTGAGTGGATGGGAAGAGGAAGCTGCCTGGGTCCTCAAGGCCCCTAGGATCAAGAATCCTTTGCAAAATGCTCATTTCAAGGCAACATGTTGCTCTGCTTCACTTTTCTATCAGTTTTTATGGATTAAACTAGCTATTAGTGTGAGCCCAAGGGGTTTCTCAAAATAGGAATGGTAGGATCTTAGAATTTCAGAGTCACGGGGAGTCTGAAAGGACCGCCAAGTTCAACTTCCTCAAGCGAGAAAACAAGTGACTTGCTAGTAGTCACAGAGGCAAGACAAGACCACTGGCCGTCTGTCTTTCTTTTCAGCCATCTCACATCTACTCCAGGATTCTTGCCACAGTTTCAACCGGTGCCAAAAGGGTTTTCTATTTTAACTACTTTGTTTAAAGAAAGAATTTAAGAAACAGGCTCAGGAAATACAAAAACTGCCACAGCCACATAAGGCCAAGAGCATGAACAGCAGAGGAGTCCATTTTATTCCAGAAAAATGCCATTTCCACCACAGGAAATAAAATATTGACTCAAATATCTCACTAAAAAGGAAGAGAGAAGAAGCAGCAATCCCTGCAAGTGCTTGTGTTTTTATGCTTCAATATCAGTGAATCTCCCAGGTAAATTAAGGGAATTGGTTTTACCCAGTCAGGGAACCAGGGACAAAGAGCAGTGTCAGGACATGTGTGTGTTGGGACTGCCGTGTTGGAAATTCAAATAAACCCATAAATGGAACCATATTTGGGCTTTCTTTACTACTGAATAGCAAGTACAGTCCAAAAATTCAAGGTCATCTGGGCAGAACTGGGAAGAGTATTGGAAAATGGAGGCTTATGATCAGAAAATTCCAGTTCTATACCAGTCAAGGGGTTGATACCCAGATTACCAGCCAACAATTAGAGGCCTGTTCCTGTAGTTACCATGACAGATGGTAACAGTGTATAGAGTGGGCTATATGAACTATAGACCAAGTTATGGGACAATCCCTGAAAGACCAAGTTAGAAGCCTATGTTCTGGTGTTGAATTGTTACCTGGTAGTAACAACACTGGATGTGTCCCTCTACATCTGAGAGTCCCAAATGTGTCTGAGGTTTGGTGTTAGGCAGCTGCATATGCATGTGGTGAGTTAAAGAAGGAACCATATTCATGTGTTTAGAAAATAAAATACTTCAGGTTCAAGTCATGTGGGTATGGTTGACTATGTGTATAGTTTCAAAGCTTCAGAAATGCACATTGCTCTTTCTGGGCCTTAGGTGGAAAGAAAGAAGGAAGGAAGAAAGGAAGGAAGGAAGGAAGGAGGGAGGGAGGGAGGGAGGGAAGGAAGGAAGGAAGGAAGGAAACAGAATGCAGTGCAGACCCATCAAGGTATTTATTCTTTAGATATTAAATAAGGGTCAAGTGTTTACAGCATAAGCCGCATTGGGTGGAGCAACAAAAAAACCAGACTAAGACATCTTCTGGGTTGGTTCAAGCCCACAGAACCAGGAAGTTATAGGGAAGCTGATTTTGCTCAATTAAGGAATTCTAACAATTAGAGCTGTCCCACAAAGGATGAGCATGGAGGTGAATGCTGAGGTTCTGAGCTCCATCTGGAAATGTCAAAATCTGTAGGATGGCCATCCGTCCCAGAGGGTGTACAAATTAGATTTCTGCATTGATAGGAGAATGAATGAACTGCTCTCTAAGACCCTTCCCAAATTTAGAATTCTAGGAATGAAATGAAGGGTAGAATGGAACTGATTTGCCGTGTGCCCTTTCCTGTGGCCACTTTTGGGGCATATACCCCACCAGGCTCTGCAGAGGCTATAGAAAAGCAGTCTTGCCTCATCCATAAGCCTTCCTAGGTCTCTGTCTGTGATCTCTCTCTAGTGATCCTGGTGGGTCTGGCACTACCGGAAACCCGTAGAGCTACCCAGAACAAGCCAAGAGGGTCTACATTCCCAGGGTGATCTCCATGAAGCCCAACCACAAGGTTGGGAACTGGATGGGCCTAACCTGGTGTCCAGGGGAGTAAGGAAGGGCTGAGAAAGCCACAGCAAGTCCTTTCTGTGGTATAAGAAGAGATGTCTCTTCTTTCCTCAGTGGTCTGCTCAGTAGTTCTGGGAGGTAGTCAGGTTCTAAGGATGTGATCTGCTCTGGGTTGGCCTTTTGCCAAATCTCAGGACAGTTTAGTACCCACAAACAATGTAAAATCTGGGGAGCCCTCGGAGCAGGGCCCAGGCAGGACATCCTGCAGCCCCTGGCCCCACCCCCGCAGCACTCCACCCTTGCCCCATTCTTCAGAGTCTGGGTGAAACTGCATCTGCCTCTGAGGGTGAGAGGCAGCAGGGGGCGAAATAACCCTCACATTTCATTATTGTCAAAGCTGAAATCCAGAAAATCCCCCATAGCTGAAAGACTCTCCCACTGCTTCTTGGAGGAAGAGCAGAGAGGGGGAATCAGAAGAGTGCTTTTAAAATTGTCCTCAAGCTTCAGAAAATAACATGTAGCACATTTTGTCGAGTATAAAGCTGCTGTATAATGTGAAACGCTCCACAAATAATGCAATTTGTGGTCAGTTACACCCCCAGAATTGTTGGTTTTCTATTTGCTGGCTGGTTAGACAGACACTACTTATTAGTTTTAACATGTACAGAACTAAAAAAAGGTATGTATTATTTTCACAGGATACCATCAGTACTGATTTAATAATGGCTTCCTTAATCCACATCCATGTAATCTGGAAATAATAAACATTTGAAGTAAATGTAGGAGTTCCCTTCATCTGGAAAAGTTCTCTTGTACCTACTTAATCAACTGCCCTGGGGGCAGTTGTACAGGGAGTGTTGCCTGTTCAACCGGGACTGATTACATTCAAATCTTCTCTCCCAACGTACTGCACTTCTGAAGGAAAAGCCTAACTTCGTCAGACAAGCTGAATCCTGTCATTCTCCTTGTCTTGTTTATGTGGGGGGGGGGGGGAAATACACCAGTATCTGTGTTGAAATGAGCCACACCTCGGTAGACACTCAACCAAAATGCTCATCTAATAAAAACAAAAGCTATTAGAAAAAGCACCCTTCTACATTTCTCCAGATTTACTTCCTGATTAGCATGGGTGTTTGCATTTATACAACCACATTTTGGGAAAGAATGGAAAGATAATCGTTTCAAAATAATTTCTGTCTTTCACACAGAAAAATCCACATTCACTTTTTAACATTTTGTTTTATCATTTCTGACATGCCATCTTTTCACTCAGCCTTGACATGTAGCTGTGTCTGGGGTGAAAGCATAAAGCCATTGAACACTTTCTTACAGGAACAGATGAAGTTCCCCTGCCCCACCCTCTCCTCCAAACCCAGCTTCCCTTCTGCCTCCACATCTGGCCAAGAGAAGGCGCATGGAATCCACATCAGCTCCTGCTTCAACCAAATTTCATTTCAAATTTCAACCCCTCCCACATTTTATTTGAAACACCATTTGTTTCTCTCTCTCTGTCTCTAACGGTTTTCCTTAAACAGACCAATTCCCCTCTCCCCATCCTGTGAAGAGAAAAAAAGAATACTTAAATTTAAGCAGAAGTGAATGGACAGGCAAAAGAGCAGAAAAGGCAATGGCAAAAATAAACTGAAAACCAGTTATCCATCCACTATCACCCCCAAAAGCCCAGCAAACAACCAAAAGACAGAGAAACAATTCAAGTCCTGAAGCCACTGGAATTAAAACGGAGGAAACAACATCTGGCAAGTTCCACATGTCAGTTCAAAACTACACAGTGTTTCCTCCATAAAGAAATATCCCGGAGTGTTCCAAAGTCCCTACTCCCTCCACATCTCAGAGCAAGAAAGAACCAGTTAAGGCAAGAACAACTTCAGCCCAGTCTGGCTGATTTCCCGTGACATCTTTTCAAAACACATTTTTCTGAACTTTCTGGAAAAAGTTGTCTCCATATCCACTTTGAGCTAAAAAGTTTCAAGGACTGGCTTCTTAGAGAATCGTAGAAAAATAGTGAAGAGAAAAGAAAGAGCAAAGCTCAAATGAGGTCAGAAAAAGGAGAGCCGTGGAAAGAAAGGACAAAGTTTGCAGAGCGTCCCTACAGCCCTGGGAGCTGTCCTACCTGGAGGGTCCCAGGGACGGTGGCACTCTGAGTGGCAGGCACTGGCGGCAGCCCTGGTCCGCTCTTCTGGAGGTATGTGACCGCACTGAGGGGAGGGACCTGCCTCCCGAGGTTATAAGTTTCCTCTGCTGGTGTGCTGGGGTGTGTGATGGGCGGTTTCTTTTCACTGTGTTTTAAAGGAGTTTCTATGAATCAGTCTGGCTTTAAAAAAAATTTTTTTTGTTGGTAAGCTACGCCCTGCTAAGCTGGCAGTCAGTCAAGAGTGGCTGGGAGTGAGCCATCAATTCAAAGAACGCTGTTGTAGGCTCTCTCTGACTCAGACACACAGACCACAGTGGAAAAAGGAGTGACATTGCTTCAAATGAGTAATAGGAGTCACACAAATAGATCTGTTTACCGAAGCCCATTCCTCCTTACCAAAAAGGAGACTTGGTTACCATGGACATCAGGCAATACACAAGTCTCCAGCTGGGGAGGGGGAGGCAAAGGGTCAGTGCCCTGCTAATGAAACCCTAGCTAATCATCACATGCCTATTCTTCCTCTCCCATGAAATGCATCAGACACTGCTCACTGTCAGGATTTATCAGATTTCTTATTTACTTCCCTGCATGACCCTCGTGCACTGTCCTGGGGTGGCTGTACAGTGAGGTCCTGGAAGCCAAAGGGGACACACCAAGGGTCCTCGTAACCCTGCCCCTGAATGATAGAGCACGGTTCGAACAGCAGGCCATCCTGGACTTTAATTATGCCCTGTTAATGCCCATATGGACTCTCTGCATTTCAGGAGGAAGTCCTCCAGTTAAGAACTTTGCTCTCTGAGCTCCATGTAATCATCACCTGGACCTTGTTCCACAAGTGACTTTCTTGAGCTCAGCCAGCAGCAGAGTCATCACAACGACCTCCCTGCATCACCCCTCTCTCACTCAGCACTGGGGTGGTGAGAGGCCCGAGAAGTCATGGAATCCCATAGCCAAGGCATTCCACGGGAGACGTCAGGAGCCCGGGCACTTGAGTTCAAGCCCAGCTCTCCACTTCTTTGCTGTGTGACTTCAGGCAGATCACTTAACCTCTCCATACCTGTTTCCTCTTGCATAAAACTGAGATAGTAGGTACCTATCTCATAGAGTTATGGTAAGAAACACACATAAAGACTTCATGACGGTGCACACAGGGAACACTCGACAAATGTTAGCTACAACAATTATTTTGCTGAAGAAGAAACTCAGGCCCAGAGAGGTGGAATGACTTATTCAAGGAGATACAGTCAGTTCACAGTAGTAGCTTGGATCTCAGTCACCAAACCCAGGCAATTCTATTTCTGTTCTTCCTGTTGCAGCCCAACAACCTGTTTCGAGTCAAAATATGCTTACCTAGTATTTATTCAGCCAATACACGCTCTATGCCTACCTTCACTGGGCCCTGTTCAGAGCACTGGGTCACGGAAGTGAACAAGATCCCTGCCACTTGGAGTCTGTATTTCATAAAAGAATTGGGAACAGACAGGTGGCTAGCCACCAAAATGTTAATAAAAGTAGGTGGCAAAATTACGTGTGAATTTCCATTTCTTCTGGTCACATTTCTGTATTTTTCCAAATCTTCTGTAATGAACCTATATTACTTTCGTCAAGTAATTGGGATGTGCACAAGTGAATGGTTTTTAGGGGAAAAAATATTTTAACATGGGAAAGTAGACTATATTTTCTGAAGTGGGTGGTAGGGAAAACAGACACACACACACACACACACACACACACACACACACACACACACACACGATTCGATGCCGCATCTTCGAGCCCCTGAGAACTGAATTCTATCCCTGTAAAGGTAAGAAAGTCTAGATTTGTCATTAAAAACTGATGATGAGATAGAAGATTGCATCGGTTTCTCATATATTTCCTCACCTCTCCCCTCATCACTCTATTTGATTTTAAGAATGCCTGTCACTGGGCTCGGTGGCTCAGCCTGTAATCCCGCGCCTTTGGGAGGCTGAGGTGAGGGGATTGCCTGAGCCCGCGGGTTCGAGACCCGCCTGGGCAGGCGAGACCAGCGCATACCTGTAATTCCGGCTACTTGGAAGGCTGAGGCGGAAGGATCGCCGGAGCCCAGCAGGTCGAGGCTGCAGTGGCCGGGAGCGGCCACTGCACTCCAGTCTGGGCGACAGAGTGAGACTCCAACTCAAAAAAAAAAAAAGAATGCCTGTCGGAGAGGAGCCCCACCCAGCAGTGAGTTCAGAGTCCCTGTGATCTCTGAGCAGCCTGACTCTGAGGCCTCAGGGAAGGGAGGCTATCTGTTGGTGAAGCCCTGGGAATCCCCACTCCCACCTGTCTGGATGGCCTCCTCTCCCCTACTGGAATCTGCCCCTCTTTCTGGGCTTTCCTATCCGTGGAGTTGCCTTTCACCTCCAAGACCATCTGCCAGTTTTAAACTCTCTGTTCCCCTCCGCTGTGTAAAGGAGGGCTGGGCTCCAGAGGTAGCATCCTCACATGCTGAGGAGTATGTTGTCTGGTTGCATTTTTAAAGAGAAACCCAGAGCTAGGGAATAATCAGAGGGCTGGCATTCTCCCTTCCCCCTTCCTCCCGGGTTAACAATAATAATAATAAAGCAGGAACTTTCCTTAAAGTCCTTGGGTAGAGGAATCATTTGGTCCCTCTGGCTTCCAGCATGGCATTTGAGAGAGACACCGGACTGAGGGAGAGGCTCTGAAAACGTAATTCCAAAAGCAGGAGTTCTAGTTTTTCCTCTCCTACTGCCTGGCAGTGGTGGTGAGCAAGCCGTCTGTCTGCCCGCCTGGATTTCAGCCTTAAAGGGAAGAGACGGCAGAGGCTTACTGTTGGGCCGCATAAGTCTCACCTTGCTATGTACTTATGCAAATGCTCAGATTTGGAGAGAAAATATTAAATGCTTTGCTTTCTTCACAGACACACACACACACACACACACACACACACACACACACGTCAGGGTGCTATATAAAGCGAAGTTGTGTAAATATTTTCAAAAGACAAATGCCAGTCCGGGATTTCTAAAGGCTCATAATTAACCCTTGAAATATCGCTGAGCTCTTTTTATAAAACAAAGTTATCAAGTCTAGGAAAGAAAGGGGATCTGTTCGGACCGAATCTCCAGCTTATTGTGCCTCTGGATGTGATTGCAGTGTTAAGTCTGATTCTGTCCATCGCTGTGAACAATTCTAACACAGCCAAAGGTCCTGGGGCCTAAAATCGCACGGGGCTGGGAATACAGCTCCCCTGGTGTTCATCTGGCCTTTCCAAACAATGCCAAGTACTCTGCCTTTCTGCTCCCATCTCCCCCATTTGGAAGGTAGATTAGGCACATTCATTTTCCACATGGGCAAAGAACCGGGCAAAGTTTCATCTGACCTCAGTAAAGCCCCGTAGTCTTGGGAAGGAATGTCCCTCTAGCCCAGAACAGCCGTGTTACTCTGGCACAGGAATATTTTTCCCTCCTTCTGAAGCAACGAGAATCAGTTTCTGGCACCAGGCCATGTGGGGCAGATTTTTCAAGTTTGAACTGGTGTAAACACTTCTAATGAATGTGGATCGAGGGCCTCTAATGACTAATACAAGGAGAAGTCTCCCAAGGTAGGTCAGGCCCCCTACAACCCACAGAAGAGAAAACTCATAATAGCTTGAAATTGTTTTTGCTCAAACTTAGCTAACCCAAAAGAATGCTAAACCATGCAACATGTTCCCCAAAGCTGTTATATGAACAGGTATGTCAATATTAATATTAGCAAACACTGCTTGAAAAGTAAACACAGTGGAAAAAAATTTATACAGTATCTTCCAAATGAATGCTTCTTCCTTGCCACGCCTCTTGGAAATTTGAGAGTGCACTAGAAATTTCATATCCTCCTCTTTCTTTCATTTCTTTCTAAGATGTTCCTCTCCTTATTTCTCTCTCAGGCTGTTTTCTTATGGGTTTTATTGCTTACTTTATTAAACTTCTCACAGTAAAATGTAATTTTCATATAGTTTCACAAAATGAGAAGTCCGTAAAATCTCCGTAACCTCCTTCTTTGTTGTCTCTTAGCTAGCTGGCCCTGAAACTGCTTCGGAAAGATAAAACTGATGAAATACCAAGAGCCTTCCTAGAATGTGGGCCACTGGCCTGACACTTTTAACTGAGCAGAGAGGAAAGTCTCACTCACAAAGTGGGCTTGTGGCTATAGGAGAAATGGCTGTGACATCTAAACCTGAGGATAATAAGCCACCCCTACCATGTTGGGCAGTTACCAGATTGATACTAAATGCTGCAATTAATTTCTTCAGGCAGTTGTGATATGTGTGGCTGTTCAAAATGGCTGACAAAAAAGATCTCCCGATCCATGTCCACTGTGGATATGACTTCATAGCCAGAAAAGGACAACAAGCAAACAAACAAGAAACAATTGGGAACAAAATAAAAACTGAAGAGATCCTGTCTTTCTCTTACCAATACCAACTGCAACACAAGAAGATGGATAGTAAAGGTATATTCAATAAATGGTTTTCTTTTGGTCTTTGTGTTTCTGGAGTATTGTTCCTGCTGCTTAATGGACCATTTCAGGTAAAGAACTGAATATTCCTAAGTAATTAAAGTGTGACAATCCCTCCCTTTGTATACAGGTCCAGTAAGTAGATGCTGGCTACAAAGCAACTATTCAATTAAAATCTAGTACATTTAATCAATGAAGGTCTAATACCCAAGTAAAAGGATCTCATGTTCTCCTTCAAGATTTTTCCCTCAAACTCAGATGTGAGTCAGAGTACCCCTCTAGTTAAGCCCCCACAGCTGTGGGAAGAGCAGTTAGTACATGTCTTTAAATTTGCCCAAGAAAAAATTGTCATAGAAGGGGTCACAAAGCCAAGCCATCCAGTCTACGGATCTTAAAACACATTCTCCATTGGGACTGTGTGGTCAGCAAAATACACAATACGTGCGAGAAGTGATTTTTGAGACTAAGTTAACACTTTCAAAGACATGAGTCATTTCTTGGTGAAAAAAATAAAAAAATAAACAAACACCAAGTAAAATGACTTGATTATTCAGACCCACTGGAAAATAGGATATTCTTTCTGGTTAAATTTTAGAATAACAGGTCAATTTTTTTTTATATGACAGGACAAAACAAGAACTGTTTCAACCCTTTGAGACACACACATACACACAAGTTGGCATTTGCCATTCCAAACACAGATGCCAGACCAGTCTCTCCTTTCTAGAAGGATGTGAAAGGAGGCAGAGTCCATGGCCACAAGATTCACAGCCATTCCTCCCTAGACACAGCGGGATAAACTCTTGACAAACATGCACAGCTCCCTTTCCTAGACTCTATACTGATCATCTGCTTTGGTTAACACACTATGTCTTCAGTCAAATTACAGTGCTAGCTAATGCGATCGATTCTGTTTCTTCTTTCTAATTATGACTTCACTATAGTCATGCTTGCCTGTGGCTATGCCCAATCATCTAGATTAGAGTTGAGGGTTCATAAATCTCCTCTGTCACACATTTGTGACTACTTTTAGGGTTGTTGCAGTCACAGAGGGTGAAGCCTACCATTCTATTATTTCCAATTTTTACTCTTCAAAAAAGACTTTATCTTAAAGTTCTGGGACATCTTCACCTACCCCTTGTTCTAACAACTTCCATGCCCTCCATAATGTCCTTCTCCCGCATTGTGTGCTGGGCAGCACTTGCTTATTATAGAAAGGAAGGGACTAGAAACCAACTGAACGTGAAAAATTCATTCCCGCCACTCTGTGAAGCTCTGAAACTGCATACAGGGATCCATGACCAAAAAAAAGAGGATGTCCTTTTACTCTTTGATTTCTGATTATTAAAAAAGATACGTGATCTTTGAAAAAAATTCCAACAAAGCATGAAAATGTAGATAAGAAGGTTAAAATTATCCAATACCCCTATATCATAAACATTCTTTCATAAATATATATGTATATATGGGGGGGACCCAAAAAAATAGACATCTTTTGGAGGGTGGATCTACTTTATAGTATAGGTTTCCCCCACTAAGTAAGTGTTATAGGAACCCATAGGCATCAATGTACTGGCTAGCATTGTTGTCAGAGGCTGCATTCAGTTTCAGTGAGGGGTATTTGGGGGGGGTTGGTTTTTTTAGATTCTTTCAACATGCTTGCAACATGAAACACCCATTTTCATAATGGGTGATTTACCAGTGCAGCTGTCCACACTGTGCTGAGTGTTCTGCAGTTTTTGACCAAAAACCGCATGACCCTCATGCCCCCCCACATTGACGCCATCTCACCCTGAGCAAATTTTTGTTTGTTTGTTTCCCCAGGTAAAAAAATCCTCAAAGGGAAATGTTTTGTTAACATGAAAGAGGTGAAACAAAAGCAGCAGAAGCACTAAAAGGCATCAAAATTGACAAGTTCAAAAACAGTTTTGAGCAGTGGAAAAAGTGTCTCAGGTATAGTGCATCAGACAAAGAGTACCTCGAAGGTGACTGAAGTTTAAACATTTGTAAGAACAAATACACAATTTTTTGTAAATAAATTCCTGGGTTTTTTGGGTCCTCCTTATGCATATATAAATTTTTTTTTTTTTTTTTTTTTT
>NW_007260048.1:242399-259345 GCF_000164805.1 Carlito syrichta | reverse complement strand
ATTTTTTTATTTATTGTGAGATGAGGTCTCGCCAAGTTGCCCAGGCGGGTCTCGAACCCGGCAGGCTCAGGCAATCCACTCACCTCAGCCTCCCAAAGCGTGGGATTACAGGCTGAGCCACCGAGCCCAGCAACAATATAAAATTTTACTCAGGATAATGTGCATACTGCATTGACAGCTGCCGTTATTACATAACAAAAGCTTATATGTCCCTCTAGCTAAGCCCCTCAGCATCCCCTGTCAATAAATACATATTTACATCATTTTTTGGAATGACTAGATAATATTTTCTTAAGTGCATGTACCATAAAGTATTTAAACAATTTCCTATTAGTGAATAATGAATATTTATGCTGCTTTAAGTTTTTGCTACTGTAAATAATACCATGGTGAAACTTCTTGCACATAACATAGTTGTACCTGTAATGACATATTTGTCATCTTACTAAATGTTCTGTGTCCTATTCTTTGGACTGGCATATGGTACTGATCACATCATTCGACAGTGTGTAATCTTAGGAAACTTACCTGTTTGGATCTCAGTCTCTTCCACTCTGGATCTCAGTTTCTTCCGGGGGGTCATTTCTCATGATCTTGAGAGTCCCTTCTAGTATGAACATTTTATGGTCACTTTCCCACTTCTAAAAACTCATGCAATGAGTGTATAAATGGATGACAGCCATCTCTCTCTGGACTCCTTCCTTCTCTTTTGACATCATGAGCAATGATTGACAGTTCACACTTTTATCCTTATGATCTTTCATCTGAGAACATAAAGCCAAATGGGACTGTCTAACCCTAAAGATACAGGGCCGAGTGGTTGCCAGGAGTGTGAGCTTTAATTCTGTTTTCTTTTTTTTTTTTTTCTTTTGAGTTGGAGTCACTCTGTTGCCCAGACTGGAGTGCAGTGGCACGCTCCCGGCCACCACAGCCTCGACTTGCAGGGCTCCGGCAATCCTCCTGCCTCAGCCTTCCAAATAGCCAGAACTACAGGCACATGCTACCACACCCGGCTAATTTTCAATTTATTGTAGAGATGAGGTCTCACCAAGTTGCCTGGGCAGGTCTCGATCCTGTGGGCTCAGGAAATCCACTTGCCTCAGCCTCCCAAAGTGCTGGGATTATAGGCTGATTCTTTGTTTCTGCCTAAATCACCATGGACTACTCCAAGTGTCAACCCACTCATTTCACAAAATTTGGCATTATTTTACCCTCACTTTATGCCTTGATTCCCATGGCTCAGATGTGGCCCTAATCAGTCTCTAGTCAGAGCTTTCAGAGGGGCAGTAGGAGGTGTGCTAGTGAATTATCCCCAATGAGTTTATGGTTCCTTATACCCTGATTCAGTGGGGTTCCCTCAGCACACTGGGTGTACCAACATGGACAAATCTGTGCTAGTAGAGCTCCTGCCAAGGAATTTCCAGCCTTAGCTCAGAAGCAATAAAATGCAAGGTCCATGCTAGCTAGTGGCAAGGTGACAGCTGCATAGATTCCTCAGCCCAGTGTTGACTGATTGATGGGTAGGGCAGGGAGTGGCTAACTGGGCACTGGCTGTTGGACTGTCCTCTGCCACAGAGGGAGAGCCCTTGGAGCAGCCCTGAGGATTCAGGTCCAGATTAATGTGGGCTCTAGGAGAGAGGTTGGCTAAAAATAATAATAAATAATCATACTCATGACAACAGTAAAAACCTTATGGACACACACTGTTCGTATTTCAACTTTTTGTATTTTAACCTTACTGGGAGGGTAAAACTGAGACTCAGAGAAGACTGATCAAGGTCACGTACCTTTTAAGGAACAGTATCAAGATTTCTTAAAGTTTTTGCCTGTTTGATTGCTATAACTTTCTTTCCTCTACACTGGTTGCCTTTTCTTGGTTTCTGGAAGCTATTGAGGATCTGCTATAGATCCAGGTTGTCCAAATAAGAGAACTTCCAGGTTTGAGAGGTGGTTTTTAAACTACTTTGGTTGGGAGCTATCCAAATCAGAGCTTCCTAGACTCTCACAGAGTAGCTATTGACTCTAAGAGATCCCTGCACACATGTTCTCTGAGTGGAGAGCTCACTTAGCCCATATGACTCTGGCAATGACCTCTGGGTTCCTTACCCCAGGTTATCTTTGCAGACAAAGTACCTGGTCAGAACCAACCTCCCTAAGGAAGTTTTCTCAAGTATCCCGCTCTACCAAATTCACATCGGTGAACTTGCTCCAGCCTGAGTTGCAGGCACCTTTTGGATCTATCTGAAGACGTTCTCCCAGAGAGGACTCTTAGTTAAGGATAAAAAATAAAAGACCATACAAGATCTATGACAGAAGGTATACATTTGAAGAGGTCAATGGGAGAAATGAAGGGTCTGATTTAAGGATACAGTCAAATTATCTTCTCCAAAGAGAATATAAATGGTTTTCAAAGTATGTAGAGAACAATGACAATGATATTTAGAACTTGGGCAAAGTATTTAAGGTTCTAACTGAAACAGTAGAGCTCCAAGGAATAAGATGGAGAGTCTCAGACCATGGCGAGCATAGCCCCAGTTGAAAGGGGGCAGGAGGGAACGGTCTCTTGGCTGGGATGGGGCTTCACATCTGTGCACATGCCAAAGGCGCAACACCGAAATAAATGAGAGCCAAATCATTTAGGCTGCAGGAAAGGAAGGCTGTCTGCGGGTAGGGGTCCTTCTCTATTCACTGACATATCACAAACACCTAGAACAGTGCCTAGGCTGTTACACGGCAGATACCCGATAAACACGTGTGAGACGAATGCCTAGATTTGGAAAAAGAATGTGCAGAACCCTCAGGAAGGAGGTAGAGGGATTAACTGCAGAGTGTTTTCCGCATAGTTAATCTACCATGCAACAGCAACAATAATAATAATACATGAAAGAAAGCAGATCATTCTCCACAACAGCAATGAGTAAACTAAACAAACAAGCCCAGGTTCACCTTACAAATATTGCAACACCTAACATGAATGATGAGTGTGCGGGGACCTGGGAAAGACGTGGACAACGGCGGTAACACCAGCATGTGCTATCCTCACGGCCATGTACACATGTCTGACCAGGGTTTTAAGAGAGGATACAGGAACTCATGACTATGAGGAAGGAATGTGCTGTATGAGTGAGCAAGCTCTCTGGACTCTTAAATGTCGCAAAACGAAGAGTATCACAGAGTGGTGGTATCCGACCACAGAGCTAGCTGGGCTGAAACCAAGACTCAGCTCAACAAACCCAAAATCCAATGCATAGCCTTCCCTCTGTCACCTGCACTTCTCCAGTATTCCTTCCAGAAGAGCCTTCCCTATCAACCCACTGTCCAAGCCAAGAGCACAAGCTCTTCCTACATGCCTCCAAATCTCTCTGTGCTTAGCCTTCACCAGACCTCCTCACCGGATTCCAAGCTCCTTCACAGCAAGGTAGCATTCCTTGTAGTATCTTAGGTCTTAAAGAAATATTTTGAATATACTAGGAACTCAATAAATAACTGTCCAAAAATTCAACAGATTAATGGCTCCATCATCCACCAGGTCAACCTAGACTCTCCACCCCCTCCCACTTGCTATGTCCAAAGTCACCAAGTACTATTGAATCTACTTAAAATATATCTCAGGCCTGACCCCTTCTCTTCATCCCTTCTGCATGGCCTTCGCAGGTCTCCTTCCTCTGTCTAGACTGCTACGGTGGGCTCCTGACATTGGGCTCCTTACCTCTGAGCCTTCTCAAATTTTAATCCATTCTCCATACCAGAGGTAATAATCTAGCAGCCCACACACATAATTTGTTTGGTTCTGAAAGTGTTCTTAAAGAATAGGCTGGGCTCGGTGGCTAAGCCTGTAATCCCAGCACTTTGGGAGGCCAAGGCAAGTGGACTGCCTGAGCCCGCGGGCTCGAGATCAGCCCAGCAACTTGGCAAGACCTCGTCTCTACAATAAATCAAAAATTAGCCAGGAGTGATAGCGCACGCCTGTAGTTTCAACTACTTGGAAAGCTGAGGCGGAAGGATGGTCGGAGCCCAGGAGGGTGATACTGGGGTAGCTGTGAGCGTGCCACTGCACTCTAGCTTGGGTGACGGGGTGAGACTCCAATTCAAAAAATAAGAATAATAAAATAATCTGAATTAGCTCCCTATATCTTACTATCGGAAAATTTCAAATGAGTTTCTAATTTTTTAAAAAAATCTGAGGGATTGGATGAAAGAGACTTTATTCCCACATGACTGCAGTCAGCTGGAAGGAGTTGGAGGTTTCGGCAGGGACATCCTCTCCTCCCTGCTTGGCCTGCTTCCTTCATGGGTCTCATGGGCCTGACCCCAGCAGACATTGATGCCTGTGGCTTTTGCTCTGTTCTGTCATCAGAGTATCTGTATGAAACACAGATCTGATCAAATTGGATCACTGTCTAACCTTGCTGGGAATTTAAAATCATGCAAGGCCCATCGCACACTGTATACTCCCCTTTCAAGTCTATGTCGTCCTCCCACCTGGCACCCACCCTGCACTGTGTGCAAGCCAGGTACCTCTGCACCTCTGAGGCTTTCTTTGCTCGAGCTCTGTTTTCCAGCTCGAGCACCCGGCCCCGTGCTGTAGTGGTTGAGAGAATGAGCCGGAATCAGGCTGTCTAAGTGCAAATCCTCTCTAAGCCTTCATTTCCTCGTCTAGAAAATGAGATACTACTAGTTGATACCTTATAGGGTTCTAGGGAGTAGCTGATAATTAATATTCTTAAAGTTCTTAAAACAGGGCCTGGCGCATAGCAAGGACTTAACCGGTGATGTTGTTGTTGTTGTCCCTGCCCTTCTTTCCCTGAAGAAATGCTGTTCTACCTCCACAGCCAGTCCAAATGTCATCTTCTGTGTGAAATTTTCCCCCATCCCTCGGCCTCACCCTAGGCAGAATGAGTAATTGTTCCCCATGAGCCAGATGGTTCTGTCCACACCTCTAGGATGCCACTTACCACCCTCTTTCACCTTTAGCTCCACCGTAGCTATCCTTTTGTGCGACAAGGGCTGATTCAGACACCTCTGAACATCTCGTGGATGCCGTAGATCCTCAGTAGATCCTTAAAGTTTCTTGAATGAGTTGAATTGGATGTGGAAGTAGAAACAGCCAGAGAGTCAAATGATTTTTTTCCCGGAGTTCTATGCACCAAAGATTGTCATGCAACACCATTTGCCACCTGAGCACAGTCACGGAAAAACAATAATAAGGCAAAGCAGAAATTCGGAGCATTAAGACCAAGCCACATCACTTCATTGTAAGACTTTTGCTTCTCTGAGTCTCAGTTTTCTCATCTGTAATATGGGGATAATAATGCCTTTTCCACCTCACTGAAATATATGAAGATTCAATGAAGGAAATATAGGTGAACACATTTTGAAAACTACAAAATCTTCTTTTCAGTGCCTGGCACAACCTTTGACTCTATTTTTTTTTTAATTTATTTGAGTTGGGGTCTCACTCTGGAGTGCGGTGGCATGATCATGGCACACCACAGTCTTGAACTCCTGGACCTAGGTGATCGTCACCCCTTAGCCTTTTGAGTAGTTGGAACTACAGGTACATGCCACTATGCCTGGCTAATTTGTGTTGTTATTATTATTTTTTGTAGAGATGAGGCCTCACTATTTTGCCTAGGCTAGTCTCAAGCAATCCTCTTGCCTTGGCCTCCCAAAGTTCTGGGATTACAAGACTGAGCCACCGCACCCAGCCTGATCCCTATTTAATTATGAGAATTGGAGGGCATAAAAATGAATTTCTTGAAGGACCTGGATTACTAACATAGTTATAAAGTGTGGGTGTGGGTGAAAAAGGGACAAATTAACTCCTATCCAAAACAAATGCCAAACACCCAAGATGGGACTTCAATGAGAATGTGGGGCTGTGTCTTAGTCCTCAGCTTTGTCACTTTGAAGACTCTGGGCACATTTTTAATGTTTATATTTTATAGATTTAGGAGTCACAAATGCAGTTTTATTACATGCATATTTTGCATAGTGGTGAAGCCTGGGCTTTTTGTGCAGCCATCACCCATTAAGTAATTTCTCATCCTTCACTCTCCTCCCATGCTTCTTCCTTTCCGGGTCTCCAATGGCTATTATTCCACTCCCTGTGACCGACTCTGGGCAAGTTCTTAACCTTTCTGAGCTTCAATATCTTCATCTATAAAATGAAGACAATCAAATCTATCCCAGAAAGTTGATAGGAAAATGAACTGACATGACATACATAGAAATGTGTGTGTGTGTGTGTGTGTGTGTGTGTGTGTGTGTGTGTGTGTGTGTGTTTATTGTAGAACCAGAGTCTCATTGTGTTGCTCAGGTTGATCTCAAACTCCCAACCTCAAGCAATTCTCCCACTTTGGCTTCCCAAAGCATTAGGATTATAGACGTGAACCACGTGCCAGGCACATGTGTAGAAAACTTGAACAGTGCCTGCCACTGAGGCTCCCAAACAATGTTATAGGCTATAAGTTATAACCAATAGGCACTAGCTATAAAAACAATAAAAATACAAATCTGCACTCATATGACATGTCCTAGTTGTTTCCACTGTTCTCCAAGCAGCTCTTCAAATCTACCATGTCTCTTCTCCATGGAAAGCTGTTCGATGGCACCCCATTGCCTTTAGGATACAGACTCATTGCTTGGCTGGCTTATAAGAGCTTTTCCCCATCTCTCCAGGCCTGTGCCTCATCAACCCCTCACCCTCTGTCCCCAGCCCTATGTCCTAGCCAAACAGACCTCTCTCTGTGCCTGAGTCTGAAACCTCCAAGTCTTTGATGCCCTGAAGTGATGAAATACCCTTCTCCCTGGCCTGCTCTTCTTTGCTTGGCCTGGTCTTCAAGAGTCAGCCTGGGCATCAACATCCCCAGGAAGACACCCTCAGCCCCAGGGTGAATTTGGTGTCCCTCCTGGGAGCTCCTCCAGTCTCTGAGCACACCTACCTTTGTACTCATCCCAAGGAAACACCAATATTCACTTACTTGTTTGTCTCCCTTCCCATTAGATGGCAGGACCAGAAAGGAAGGGATGATCTTTCATCCCTGAATCCTCACCAAAGACCAGCCATGGCTAAGCATTGTTGGTGTTCTCTTGTTTTTATTGAAAAAAAAATAGATTTATAAGTGAATGGAAGAACGTGAAAATGTATTGGCTGTAACATTAAGGTACTATAAATAGGTCAATCTATCCTCTTTTACAGACATAAACAAGATAAAAATTAAGCAATGATGGATGCTAGGGCTGTATCGCATTGTGTTTGAGCTCATAGACGGGGATGAGGCAGAGCTTGAGTCTGAACATTGGCCCTACTACTTACTAATTGAGAGGCTGGGGCAGATAACCTCACTAAGGCTCGGTTTGCGCCCTTGTGAAGCAAGCATAATAAGAGTACATGTATTATAAAATTTTTATGAGAATAAGATGAGATAATGCATGTAAAACATGGTGCCTAGCATGTAATAAGTGTTTAATAAACATTAAAAATAGATTAAGGGCTAAGAAGTCCTAGTTACTGCCCCGGTGATCAATGAATCAGCAAGTATTTGAATGCCTGTTTATTAGACTTGTGGGAATCCAAGAGAAGCCCAGTCACCATCTTGATACAGAATCTAGATTGTACGTGAGAGGTGCCGTGTAGAGAGTCACAAAAATGTTTGTCCCTTGTGCTGAAAGGAAGACCAGGGCTCAGGGATGAGCACACCCATTGCAAAGTGACTTAAACCCTCAAGAATCCACATGTGGAATTTGCAGCCGGTCCTGGTTTCCCTCCTACCTGGAGTGCCAGCCTCTGACACACCCCATGGACTCCTCTTCAGCTCTGAAACATTCGCTCTCTCTTGAGCCCCATGCTTCACTTCCCAACCTTCCAAGTGCCTTCCGGCCTTCCTGACTCACCTACTACAAGATTCCCTCAGGCCTCATCCAAGCCAGTTTTAAAGGCCTGAAACTTCTCACAGTTTCACAGTCAGGTTTATCAGGTTTTTTATCATATGGCTTTTGAGCTCTCACATGGGTGAACTGTCAAGATCAATAAGAGAGGAGAAGAGATAATGCATGAGGAGATGGCTGAGCCAGTGATGGCTCTCCCCAGGTCCCATCCTGAGTGACACTTCCCAGAGAAGGACTGATGGAGAGTTTACTCTGTGATGCTTGTGAACCAGCACAAGGTAGGAAGGTTCCAGAAGCTCAGGTTCCCATGGCAGATGCCTGGTTTAGATCTATACTTCTGGGTCAGCCCCGCCCACCTTCTCCCTGCCTCTCTTCTTCTCCTCTTCCCCAGGAGTCTCCCTAAGGCCCTCAAAGTGCTTCACCCTAGCAGCTCCAGGTTGAAGTACACGATCCAATCACCCCTCCCATGGTGGGTAGACAAGGGCGCATCTCTTAACCTCTCTTTGTCCCTGATTTACTCACCCCAGGCTGAGAGTTCTACAGTGAAATACAAGTTTAACTGATGTTAGCACCCCTCAGACTTGTGATAGGATTTCACAACAACTGGATGCTCATCATTCTATTTCACATAGCGATATGATATCATGATAATGATAATAATAGGTATGACTTGCTGAGCTCTTAATACGCGACTTATAACAACCCTGTAAAAAAAAAAAAAAAAGGAGTATTCTCAGTTTAGAGATGAGGAAACTAGCATGTCAGGTCACAGGGTTAGTGACTGAGCAACACTTGACCCCATGTCCCTCTGGCTGAGGGCAGAGCCATTGTCCTTCCACCTAGGCCACCTCCCCAGTAGACACCCCACCACTGTGCTGCCTGCCAGTCCCCGAGGACACGACGGGGACTAGCCGACATCCCTGGGAAAGTTCCAGAGGCTGATGCATCCATTCAAAGGGTATAATTAGGCAATAGAAATGTTTTTCTTGAAAGTATATATGGAACATAGAGCAAAGAAAACTGAATTTTACAGAATTTCAGGGTCCTGATATCAATTTTGTCCCTCTCGCTCCTTCTTCGGACTAGATCAAACTTTTCTGACCTTCAGGGTTAGATGTAGCCTCACCTCCTTCAAGAGTTCCTCTGCCTTTTCACTGATCTCTCCTTGACTACAATACTTGTCCAGTCTGGACCATGTACCTTTCATGCTTTTACTTGAATGCCGCCTTTTAGGGAAGAACTTTTCTGGCCACCTAATCTAAAATTGCAACCCCAGCCCCTCCCCATTATGTCCTATTCCCTTGGCTGCTTTAATTTTCTCCTCAGCACTTATGCTAGCATAATGCATATATCCTATTCTAGTTACCACCTGCCTCCCCCGACTAATGAATCAGCTCCTTGACGGCAGACATTCCTTTCTTTTCTTTTCTTTTTTTTTTTTTTTTGAGTTGGAGTCTCACTCTGTTGCCCAGGCTGGAGTGCAGTGGCACACTCACGGCCACCCCAGTGTCGACCTGCTGGGCTCAGGTGATCCTTCCACCTCAGTCTTCCAAGTAGCAGGAACTATAGGCGTGTGCTACCATGCCCAGCTAATCTCTTATTTTATTTTATTGTAGAGACGAGGTCTCTCCAAGTTGCCCAGGCTGGTCTCAAACCCACGGGCTCAGGCAATCTACTCACCTTGGTCTTCCCAAGTGCTGGGATTACAGGCGGAGCCACTGAGCCCAGCCAAGGCAGGCATTTCTTTAAGATTATTTTTTTCTCCATTGCATCCCTCAGAGCATTGTCTGTTAGGTGCTCAGGTCTTGTTGGTTGAATGTTTGGCATGTGTGTCTCCAGTCCACCTCAGCTGAGTTAGGTCTCTCTCCTTAGCAAAACTATAAAGTCCTCAAGGTAGTAAACAGATCACATATTTCTTCTATACCTCCAAGACACTTTGGGAGGTGCCAGGCATGGCAAAGTCATTTTTAAAAGCCATTTGCCCTGCTGGGCATGGTGACTGATGCCTGTCACCCCAGCACTTTGCAACTCAGCAAGACCTCCTCTCTACAATGGACCAAAAAATTTAGCCGGGTGTGGTGACTGTGCCTGTAGTTCCAGCTACTTGAAAGGCTGAGGTGGGAGGATTACCTGATCCCAGCAGGTGGAGGCTGCAGTAGTTGTGAGTGTGACTCCGACTCAAAAAAAAAAAAAAAAGAACCAATTGCCTCATTGAGTAACAAATTAAGTAACATTGCATTATTGAGGACCAAACGTCATATACCGAGGGAAGCAGGTCTTCTCATCATCGTGAATTTGCTGCTGCTTTGGAGGATTTTAAACTGTTATGGCAGGCAGTGGCGTAAAGCGCTTCATGGTAAAAACTGATTTCTCTTTTATTCCACAAGATTAACTGTTGGTGAACCCCATGTACCTTCCCAAACCACTTTTTTCTTCTCCTACTCTTAGAGGCCCATTGAGTCCCCTCTGTACCTGTCATTCCGACAATTCCCCATGCTGAGTGGCACTGAGCGTACCCTACACATTCTCGTACAGGCCAGAGCCACGTAAGGATGCACATTTCCTAGGCCATGGCAGGAGTGAGTGGCTCAGACAGTCGAGAGGTTCTGCCCACAGCCTTGCCCTCCCAAGCCAGAGTGGGCATGTGCCAACTGCACTGCACACAGCCTGTGCCAAGAGATCGTGGATTTCCACAGTGACCTCACCTGCAGCGTGCATGTGTGTGCACGTGTGTGCACACATGCCTGTGTGTGGTGAGCCGGTTCTGCCTGATTCTCCACCCTCCTGAGCTGGTCTGGCTCCCCAGGGACACCCCGGTGTCGAAATCCTGCAGGAGGGACCAGCTCGACCCGATAGAAGTCTCAGGGTTCCAGTAGAGGATTAGCTCCCTCTGTCTCCACCCAAATCAGGCCACAAGCTGCAGCGGTTAGACAATGAAATCATCTTTTCTTCTGGTTTTGGTGGTTACTATTTTTAACTGCGTTGAATGCCCAGGAAGAACCTGAGGGGAAGGTAGCCAGAGCAGCAAAGACCGATTTCCTGGCAGGGGAGCCCACAGCCCTGGGATCTTTTCCTGTTTGCTAGAGGAAAGCTGTATTTGTGTGGAGAGGGAGAGCTGTTATTCCCTTACAGTTTTAAGGTTTTGCAACACTTTAATGAACAACAAAAAAGAAATCTTCAGCTCTGCCCAGGCTCAGTCCTCATGGCAATTAGGTTTTCTGTTGGGTTAAGAGGGGAGGGGAGCCGGAGGGAGCAAAAGACGAGGAAGAACAGAACGGAAAAGAAGTAAGCTTTAGTGGAACAGGATGTACTTAAAATTCTCCCTGCCTGTTATCCATCCAAAAACTGGCCTCTGCATGGGTGTAGGAGGCCACTGCGACTTCATACATATTTATAGCATTTGGCAGATCTGTGGAGCACAACTCTTTAACAATGTATTTTAAATGAAGCTAAACGAAATGCGTTCCCAGCCCCCAGGAAAGGATCTTATTTATTTATTTATTGGACAAATATAATGTGGAGAGATGGTGCTGGTTGAAGCAAAACGGATCATCGTAGTGTGGAAGGTGACATTAGTCTGGGCGTGAGACCGATGACCCACACCAGAAAGGGACACTGGAAAAGATCCAGTCACCCCAGCTACCTGACTGTCCCCAGATCTCAGAGTCCCCCAGAGTAGGGTGTAGCCCCAGGACGCTGCCAATCCTCTGCCCTCCATATTTCCCAACAACTTTTAGAAAACCCCATTCTTCCCATCCATGTTAGTCCAGTGCAAAGGAACTGGCTGCCTACCCAAGGACAGGAGCTCATCAGGGGTGAAGTGTTCTGAAATCAGAATGCAAAAGTTAAAATTCCCAAACCAGTGCTCTGTGTCTTCTGACACCCAGTTATATTGCAGTTCTGTGTCTGAAACCTACAACATATGTCTGCTATTTTCTAAATAAAATATAGACTAATTGAACCCAATTAGCATCACCCTATTGGCCCAAATATATGTCTACAAGTACAACTTCACTGACTTCTCTGGGCTTTGGTTTTCTCATTTGTAAAATTAGGATATTGAGAAAGGACTCTCCCTTCCAGCTCAAAAATTCCAAAATGCAACAAAAACACATTCAACAGCACTCCTCCAATCCCATAGCCATTTCTTTAGTGAGCACTACTAATTGTTCCTCTGCCTCACTCCCGTTTTCGGGTCTTTCTTTCCCTTCCAAAAGTATCAGTTTTTAAGTTGCTCAATGCTAGACTATTAGAGCTGGCTATTGATGGACTTCTTTGGTTTCCATTGTTTTATTTTATTTTTATTTTTATTTTTTGAGTTGGAGTCTCACTCTGTCGCCCAGGCTGGAGTGCGATGGAACACTCACGGCCACCCCAGCGTTGACCTGATGGGCTCGAGTGATCCTTCCACTTCAGCCTTCCAAGTAGCCAGAAATACAGGTGCGCACTACTACACTCGACTAATGTTTTGTTTTGTTTTTTAATTGTAGAGACAAGGTCTCATCAAGTTGCCCAGGCTGGTCTTGAACCCACGGGCTCAGGCAATCCACTTGTGCTGAGATTACAGGCTGAGCCACCGAGCCAGGCAGGTTTCCATTGTTTTGATGCTAACTGATACCAAATGCAGCTGCTCAGAACAGCTAGGTTCAAAGACCATCTCATATCAGCTTCAGAACCCGAACATAGCTCCTTATTTGCCATCCACCACCTCATCAGCACCTAGTACTGCTACAGCTTAACACAACCCTGTGGCTCCAGTCATGTTCATTCTCTATTTAGTCCTTCACTCCCCTGAAGACTCCTGCGCCTCCACCTGAACAACAGTATTTTTATATGACTTCCCCTTCTCTCTGAACCAGGCTTGTCCAGTACTCCTTCCAACCTCACCCTGACTATACTGCCAAAAGATCGATACCCATTCCTTTACCACACCCTTCATGCTCTTTCCCACCCTACCATGGGTCAAAGTCTCACTCTGTCACCCAGGCTGGAGTGCAATGGCATGATCATGGCTCATCACATCCTTGACCTCCTGGGCTCGGGCGATCCTCTGGCCTTAGTCTCCCGAGAAGCTGGGACTACAGGTGCGTGCTACCACGCCCGGCTAACTTTTGACTTTTTGTAGACATGGGGGTCTCACTATGTTACCCAGGCTGGTCTCAAACTCCCAAAGGGCTGGGGTTACAGGTGTGAGCCACTGTGCCCAGTCCTTTCATGCTGTTTTCTTTGCCATTCTGATGATCTTTTCCATGTCATTCTTTGGTGACTTCACGCTTATTTATTAACCCCTCTGAGGCAACATGCAAGATTGTGCCTGTTCTTTCTTCCATACTAGTGAAAGGTTGAAATGTCACAACCCCTGCATCCTCTCCTTGGCGACAAGTACAGTACTTGGCATATTGATGCCCAAAGGATGATTATTAATAATTGAGGGACTTAAAGGGCCTCATATTTGCAAATAATTCAACAGCAACTGGACCTGCTCCATCCTATGCCAGTGTTCAGTGCTCACTACATGTGCCCATTGCAGTAGGTATATATATTGCAGGCTAGGAGAGAAGACTAGGCTTGTGTGCCAAACCCATGGCTTGGCTATGGGCCAGGTGGGAGAAGACTGAGCTCACCAGCTTCTGCTGGTGACTTATTCTTCAACTAGTGACCGCTCTTGGTTTTTATGCTCATCTCTGCAAATTAGGGGTAAAGTGACCAGGCCAAGAGACCCTATAATGAAAGACTCTCTATAGATAGGTGTCATTTATTTTTGTAAATATGACAGTCTCTGTAGGGTCAATCAGTAAGGCGATTAGTCCATCATGATAAAGATTCCTAGATGTTTGCTCATATTTTCTGAGCAAGCATTACAGTCAAGGAACAAGAGGTCTTGGTTTCCTTTCCCTAAAAACACTCCCATCATAGGCAAAAAACAAAAATCAGTCCAAGAGAAGGAGCCTGGAAAGGATGTCACCTTATCTTCTTTATTTATAGTTAATAAAGAATGGAAAGGCACTTTCTTAAACATTTGTTTTGAGGGCTCAGAATTTAAACTCTTTCCTTTGCAGTCTTTCTGAATTCAATCATCTTTTTGATAACATATGAATACTTTCCTGTGCATCTTCCTGAAATGCTGTTTCTTGTGACAAGTCTTCAGAATTGCACTGGTGACTTTCAGCTTTAGGGCTTCTGTCAGAAGACTTGCATGATGCTCTCAGAACTGTCTGCAGAATTTCAGGAGCACAGCAAAGATATCAGTGGTCACTGTTAGAAAAAATGGTGCTGCTGGTGCCTCATGTTACTGTTAGTACTGCCTCGAATGATAGGTTGAGGATATAAACATGCAATCAACCATGTGTCTGCTCTATACTTGCATAGGCTTGGGCTCTGGTGGCCAAGAAAGGCTACCGCTCTTCAAGGTATCAGTGATAAGGCGTATGCACAAGAAAACCAACTTGAGGGGAAAAAGCTCATATTTTCTTTTAGCAAAAATGCTATTTATTACAAGCTCTGCAATGAAGATCTACACTTTCAAGTTTGATTTTTTTAAAAAAATAAGGATCATGGCCAGGTATGGTGGCTCAAGCCTATAATCCTAGCACTTTGGGAGGCCAAGGCAAGAACGATTGCCCGAGTCCAGGAGTTCGAGACCAGCTGGGCAATTGGGTGAGACCACGTCTCTACAATAACTTAAAAAAAAAATTAACCAGGCCTGTAGTTCCAGCTACTTGGAAGGCTGAGGCAGAAGGATCACCTGAGCCCAGCGGGTCGAGGCTGAGGTGGCCGTGAGCGTGCCACTGCACCCCAGCCTGGGTGATGGAGTGAGACTCCAACTCAAAAAAAAAAAAAATTAGGATCAAGTCCTCAACCCTGCTGTATCTCACTCTGATTCCTCCAACTCTTCATTTTGTCACTCAGAGCCTTCCAGTTAAAGATCCTGCCTCTCCAAGAGCAGGGTCACGAACCAGGAAGGAATCTCTTCAGTCAGATTCAGCTGCAGGGTTAAATCAGTACACCAAATTAAAAGGGTGGTGGCAGGTTTACACACCTATGGCAAGAATTGTTCTGAAGGAAACATCTCATTTGTCATCTCAAGTCTTCCCCTCAGCGTAGAGGGGGTGATTTCCAACCTTCCAGCTATGACACTCTTTTCTCTTTCCTTTCACTTCATTACACCACCTAAGAGACATTATTACTTGTATTCACAAAATGAATTTAAATAGATTGATCTGGGCACTTGAGAATTTCTTGAAATCACAGGGGTCCTATTGGGATAACCTGACCCAGAACTGGAAGTCCATGGAGCAGAGAGACTTTGAAGGCAGACCAGGTTTAATATGATTTTTAGTTGCAGGACCTTGGGTGAGGCATTCAGACTTTCTGAGCCTCAGTTTTCTCATACAAAAATGGAGAACAACACCATCTAGTTGATTAGGTTATTAGTAACAATAAATGTGATACATATAAGTAAGTTACTTGGCCCCTAGGCACTCAAAAAATGGCAGATTTAATCTAATATATGAATATTTGGCTTGGCACGGTAACTCATGCTTGTAATCCAGATACTTTGGGAAACTGAGGCAGAGGATTGCTTGGGGTCAGGAGTTCAAGACCAGTCTGGGCAACACAGCAAGACCCCATCTATACAAAAAATTTGTAAAAATAAAGAAAAATAATTAATAACAGATGCCATTGCATACAAGGGCATAAAAAAAACCTGAAAGATTAAAAGAGTTATTCCTGAGGCATTTTCTTTAACTCAGGTCACCAAAAGATCAGGATTAACATGTGCAGGAGGGTAGAGCTAAGCATAACAGACAGGTGAAAAAAAAAATAGAGAACAAGTCAACAGAAGGGAACATTCCAAAGACAAAGGCTGAGTCCAAAGACAAGGGCTGGGTTTCTGAGCTTGAGTCACTGCTGAGGATTCATGGGCTGGAGAGCACGTGGCTGGGATCCCCTCTCAGGCAGGAATTCTTCCGGCAAGGTCCTGGATCACAACAGGAGAAACGCCAGTCCCCTTCAGCCTGGACAGTTCTGCTCATACCAGGGACTCAGGTAGACCAAAAAGTCATCTTTCCTGACTCTGGGCTATGAGGCATGAGAAAAGCCCACAACTAAAAGACAGAGAACCTTTAGAATCTTGGCGCTTGAGTAAAATGCAACAACACAGCATTTGGGGACTAGGTAGTCTAACTGTAGCAACGGGTTCTCTGGAATCTTTAAAAAATAATGATGAATACAACCAATTTACAAGAACAAAATAATACACCCTAGTTGTCATGACACATGTCAACACGTAGAAGTCTATCTAATTCAGAGGCATGAAATACACTAAGTTTTTGATTTAAAGCCCGAATAAAATGTATTCATTTTCTAAATCACACACTGAACTAAACCCAACTTATTTTCCTAAGCCTTAAATCAATTCAAAATGGGTTTAAGTATAAAAAATGTGAAGATGTACCACCTAGAAAGTCACAACAGAATCAAACTTTTGAAACTGAACTGGGTCCTCATTAGAATATCAAAATGTGCTTAGAATTAAATTTAAAACAAATCACAGTTTGAGAACTCAATCCTAAATAGATTAAAACCAAAAGGAAAACACTGCTCAAAGAAATCAAAGATGACACAAACAAGTAGAAAAATATCCCATGCTCATGGATTGGAAGAATCAACATTGTGAAGATGACCATCTTACCTAAGGCAATCTACAGATTTAATGCAATATCCATCAAATTACCAGCAACATTCTTCTCAGACCTAAAAAAAAAAACAACACAGGAATTTATATGGAAACACAAACGACCAAGAATAGCCAGAACAATCCTCAGCAAACAAAACAAAACAAAACAAAACAAAACAAAACAAAGCAGGTGGTTTCACATTACCAGACTTCAAAATTTACTATAAAGCTACAATCATCAAAACAGCTTGGTATTGGTACAGGAACAGGCATATAGATCAATGGAATAGAATTGAGATTCCAGAAGCAAAACCTCAATTTCTCAACCAACTCATCTTCGACAAAGCCTCCACCACCTACCACTGGGGAGAGGAGA
>NW_007260048.1:236790-241898 GCF_000164805.1 Carlito syrichta | reverse complement strand
CTGGGAAAAAGTATTTGCCAACTCCAGGTCTGACAAAGGCTTAACATCTTGGATCTACAAGGAACACAAACATCTGAAAAGAAAAAAAACAAACAACCTTATTATAAAATGGACAAAAGATATGAACAGACATTTCTCAAAGGAAGACATCCGAGCAGCCAACAGACACATGAAGAAATGTTCAACCTCACTAATCATCAGGGAGATGCAAATCAAAACCACACTGAGATACCACCTAACTCCAGTCAGAATGACAATTATCAATAACTCAAAAAATAACAGTTGCTGGAGAGGGTGTGGCGAAAAGGGAACACTTCTACACTGTTGGTGGGAGTGCAAACTAGTGTAACCTCCGTGGAAAACAGTACGGCGATTCCTAAAAGCTCGAAATATTGATCTCCCATATGACCCCGCAATCCCCTACTGGGAACATACCCTGAAGAACTCAAATCACTCTATAAAAAAGATACCTGCACACATATGTTTATCGCAGCATTGTTCACAATAGCAAGAACCTGGAAGCAACCATGCTGTCCATCAAAAGAGGACTGGATTAAAAAAATGTGGTACATATACACGATGGAATACTACGCAGCCAAAAAAAGAACAAAATCATGAATTTTGCAGCAACCTGGATAGAACTAGAGTCTATAATACTGAGTGACCTCTCACAGAAACAAAGATCGGAGTATCACATGTTCTCACTCACTTGAACATCCAACGTAATACTATAAGAAAATGACTGACAGTGGTGGGAAACTATGGGTGGGGGAGGGAGATGGGATTAACGGTGGTCAATATCTGTCTGGGGATGGGGAGACACCTCTTATCAACAAGGGTGCCTGAACGAAGCATATTTGTATACCGAACCCTTAACTGTACCCCACAATATCATCATCAAAAATATTGACTAAAATTTTTTTAAAAAACCAAAAGGAAATAAAGAATACATAGTCACTGATGACGATGATGATGATGATGATGACGACAACGACATCATATTTCCTGATACTTGTTTCCCAGAGTAATGACATAGATCAGACAAATATCTGCTCAGGGTGGATGGTCCTGGGCTTCACTCTATAATGATCGCAATACCTTCCGACTGAAAAATTTCCTTTCAGACTGGTATGGCCTTTAAGAAATGGATTGGGTTGAGGGAGAATTAGGCCCTCTGTAGAAAAACAAAAGACAGTTAATTAACTTTTTTAACTTAGTAGTTATCAGTTATATATTAACATATCAACCAGGGATTATGCCAGGGTGTGTGTGTGTGTGTGTGTGAGAGAGAGAGAGAGAGAGAGAGAGAGAGAGAGAGACAGAGAGACGATCAGTATGTAGGCATTGTTACACGTGCACGTGCTTTAATCATAGAAATAATTAGCAGCCGGGTTCAGTGGCTCAGCCTGTCATCCCGCGCCTTTGGGAGGCTGAGGTGAGTGGAGGGCCTGAGCCCGCAGGTTCGAGACCCGCCTGGGCAGGCGAGACCTCATCTCTGCCATAAATCAAAAAAATCAGCTGGGCGTGGTAGCATGTGCCTGTAGTTCCAGCGACTTGGAAGGCTGAGGCGGAAGGATCGCCGGAGCCCAGCAGGTCGAGGCTGCGGTGGCTGGGAGCGGCCACTGCACTCCAGTCTGGGCGACAGACTGAGACTCCAACTCAAAAAAAAAAAAAAAGAAATAATTAGCAACATAAATTTACCTGCTTTGCTGGAATATATTCTTTAGATCCTAGGAGCCCTTAGAGTGAAATGAGAATGTGGAACCCTACCAGTTGGACCAGTGCAGAGTGAGTTATTTGCGTTGCTTAAAAATATAGGGGTTAGAAGGAGTCAAAATCATACTTCAGAGTGACACGGAAATGCTGATCTGGGGACAGACTCTGAATGGAAGAGGGAAATTTGGGAAAGTGGGGAGGCGGGTGGGTATGTGCCTAGAGCAGTTATTTAGCAGGTCTTCCTGGAGAAGGTGGAGACGCTGGTAGAGGAAAATAAAAGGTTTAATTCCATGCAGCCAAGCGTTGGACTTGACAACGACTCAGATTTTTAGAGATGTGACAAACCAAGAGGACTTGGCCATAAGACCTCAGTTTTCTGTGGTTTCAGATTTACTCATCTGAGAAACATGGGACCTCCTAGGCATTGCAAAGAAACAACGCGGTGATCCCCAAGAGAATGAGTTGCTGTTTCAGAAGCTGAAGAAAGAAAGGGCTGTGTGATTCCTGGCTCCTTCTCCTTCCGCATTCTGGGCTCAGTTCCACGCTCCCCTGAGTAAGTCTCAAAGCCTGTCATGCTTGCTCTGCTGTCTTCATAGTTTTCAACTGGGAGGCTCCTGTAAGGGACTGTGTCAGATCCACGCAGGTCTAAGAAGGATGAATTCCTGCAAACACAATGCCTTCTGAGTTTTCTGTTCAACAGCACAGTTTGAGGCATGGCCTCATGCATACTATAATACATCTTTAAAATATCAGCCCCTGTGGGAATGATTCCTTTAAGTTCGTCTAGCCCCGCCATGAAGAGTTTGACTTGGATTCCATTTCTCTTCCTCTTGTCCTACTTTCCCCTGTGGCTGAGAGAAGTTTTTCCATTTCATTTTGCAGACATGTGAGGCATCTCACCCCCCCACACACACACACCATCACTCCCACCCCACTCGCCACACATCTGGAAGAGCAATGTTCACATCTGGAGACCATTCTCATCTGGAAGATGTCTTTCGACATTCTTTTCTTTGAAACTCAATCCATGTAACCTCTTGTTCAAAGGGGCCTCTGAACTACTGGAATCATTTGCAGAGGCTCAGGAAAAAGTCCTTAGTTTCATCCCTACGTGGTGGAATTTATGACTCAAACCAAACTGAACATTATGTTTCTGATTGGTTGGTTTGGCTTTTTTTTTTTTTTTTTTTAGTAGTGACTTTTTTGAGCTTCATATTTAAAAGAACTGGAAGTTCTAGCCTAGGTCACATACGAAAGGAAAGTGGGATCCAAGATGTTCAGCAATCGCAAGTGTGAGTCCACTTAGTAGCTCTGTAGCCTTGAACAAGCAAGGCCACTTCTTTCATCAATAAAATTGGGATTCATTGTTTAAACGAACTAAGAATCCCAGCTTTGTTATCCCATAGGAGTGTGCGAGTGTAAGGTGAGATAACATATGTGAACTTGCTTTGTCTCATACCTGTGAAGATAAGGAGAGATGGAGAAAGGGGAAGGAGTATGTGTTAGGTGGGGACAGTCTCTGAATTTGCACACACCCCTCTCTGTTAAACCATGAAAGATCCAAGGTTATGACTCCATGAAGCCCCACTGAGCAGGGGAAAGTCAGAAATGTCTAGAATACATGACCAAGTCAATAATATTTGATAGTGGTTCTTAAATCAAATGTGCATACAAATTACCTGGCCATTTTGATAAAATGCAGCCTCTGGTTCAGTGGTCTGGGTTGGGGCCAAGGTCTGCGTCTCTCACGAGCTCCCATAGGGTGTCCGTGCTGCTAGTCCCCAGAGCATATTTAGTACTAGAAAAATAGACCCCCAACTCAAAAAGTTTAACCTCTATTAGCAGGTGAATTTGTCGTTTTGCTGTGTCAACTCTGATTCTCAAATATAGCCAGTGGAGGGAGAGGTGTGGAAGGAAATGAAATTCACATTCCTGAAATGCACAAAGACCAATTCAGTTCCACCTTTACCCTCTCCTGCCGGAAGGCAGGAACCACGCAGACTCTTGGGTGTGAAAGGAAAACTCACTGCCCTACTTTACCCCATTCCCTGCCTCCATGTATTTCCCCAGCAGCATCAGGTTTACACCTAGTGGAGAGAATGCCCCAGCTACGGATGGGTGCCTTTGACCTTCAGTGAGTTGCCCAATCCCCAGCCAGGCTGCTGGGAGAGGAAGAAACACAGCCACTACTTCAGTGGGGAACGACTGCCAGGTCTCTTGCCCCTGAGCTGTGTTGCCTGGCAACCAGAGGGCAAGAGACAGGGAGGGATGGAAGTAGGTAAGGAGGCAGGGAGGAAATGAGGGTGAGGGAGACAGCAACTGAGGGCTTCTAGTCACACCCAGCTGGGGTGGAATGTTAGTAAGCCTCAAAGGGAGGGTGTCAGTGGGTGTGAACCTAGAAAGCAGGAGGCCAGAGCATAAAAACATTCACTTTTTCCATTTTATGATTTTAAAATACTAATAATAAAAGGAGGAGAAAAAATTCTATTTCGTAGATGAATTGGCAGGGCAGAAGGAAAAAACTGAAAAACTACTTATAAAAAACAAGGGAATCATAAAAGGGTGTGGAAGGGGGTGGGGAGAGGTTGCTAAAAAGCCTGTGCTAAAAACTAAGACATGCTTTGAGAAGTGGCCAAAAAACAGTTTATAGGAGGGTCTAAAAAGCTGAAGTGACACGCAGTCCAAGCAGGAGCTCCGGATGACTCCTGAATGGAAGATGGGGGGAAGGTGATTCCCTGTGGCCACCCACCCGCCACTGCCGTTGTCTTCCTGGGCAAGGGCAACCCCAGCTCGTGGGAGGGTGCTGGATTGCCAACCACAATCCAGGGAGGCAGCAAACATGGCAGAAGAGCTTTGATTCAGGTAGCAGATACGGAGCTTCAGTGTCTAGACCGGTGGAAAGCCTTAATTCAGACTCTGGAGATTCTCTGAGGTTTGTTGCAACCGCTGACTGGTCTGGCCTTCCTGCTGCCTGTCGTTCCCACACTCCAAATCCTGCTTCTTTTTGCCGTGAGGAGGATCTTTCTGAAACACAGATGGAGTCATGCTGCTCAAAACCTTTTTCGTAGTTCCTTGTTGCCAACAGAGGAAATTCCAGACTTCTTAGCGTGGCATTCGATGCTTTCCACAGCCTTGCCCTGGCCTACTCTTCCAGAATCATCTCCAGCTCCTCCCCCCACCTCAAAACAGCCATCTGGAGTCCAGCTATTAAACCACACAGTTCCCCACCAGGCCATGAACTCTTCTGTTCCTTTGTGCATTGTTGTGATCCCCCATTTGGCTAACCTTCCAAACAAGCCCTATTTACTTTTTTAAAAGATATGCAAATTTAATATGCACATGATTTTTTTTTCAAGTGCAGAGGACTTTTTTTTTTTTTTTTTTTTTTTTTT
>NW_007260048.1:235207-236272 GCF_000164805.1 Carlito syrichta | reverse complement strand
CGGGAGCGGCCACTGCACTCCAGTCTGGGTGACAGGGTGAGACTCCAACTCAAAATAAATAAATAAATTAAATAAAATAAAATAAAATGCAAAGCAACGGTCTCTTCCTTGCTCTTCCCTTTCCCCTTTCCCTTGGCCACACCCTCTTTCACTTTCTGAATTTTCTCTCCAGTTGGTTACCTTCATTTCTCTAGAAACTATTTCTTGATTTCTATAAAGTTGTTTCTCAATGTAGCAATTTTATACAGCATTATTTACATTCCGACTCTAATAAGTGAGTATTTAGCACACATGGAACATACCACCATTTTCATTTTCCTAGTGGAAACCTTGAATAACTTTAAGAGGGGTTTCCAGGAGAAGCCCTCTATAGTAAGAGGTAAGAGCTCAGGCTCCGAGGCCAGACTGGCTGGATCCAGATCACTGTGATCTTGGTCAGCTGATTTAACATCTCTGTGTTTACATGTCTTCAGAAACATCTGAGGCTACAAATTAGTGTTTCCTTCATCTGGAAAATCTGTACTGCTCTCTCTCTAGACCGGCAGCAAAGCTATGAACCTGCCTTTCTCTTCACTACTGTTCTAGGTTGAATAGATACTGCTTCCAGAATTCCAGAATATATTGCTTCCTCTGATTTACTCTGTTCCCACATTTTGCAGGAGTGTGTTCTCAAATGACTTCCAAAAAACCCCCGAGAAAGGCATGTAGAATATAACCTTCTGACTCCTCATCTGTCTAGAAATGTCTTCTCTCTACCTTCAAAAATTTTTTGTTTTTTTTTTTTGAGTTGGAGTCTCACTCTGTCACCCAGACTGGAGTGCAGTGGCCGCTCCCGGCCACCGCAGCCTCAACCTGCTGGGCTCTGGCGATCCTTCCACCTTAGCCTTCCAATTCGCTGGAACTACAGGCGCGCACTACCACACCCGGCTCATTTTGATTTATTGTAGAGATGAGGTCTCGCCAAGTTGCCCAGGCAGGTCTGGAACCCACGGGCTCAGGCAATCCACTCACCTCAGCCTCCCAAAGGCGCGGGATTACAGGCTGAGCCACCGAGCCCGGTTTACC
>NW_007260048.1:226701-234908 GCF_000164805.1 Carlito syrichta | reverse complement strand
CAGCCACTGCACTCCAGTCTGGGCGACAGAGTGAGACTCCAACTCAAAAAAAAAAAACAGCAATAACAAAAAAAAAACTGTGTTCCACCAACTTGTGTTGCTGTTAGAAGTCTTTGATGCCCATTTATTTGTAGGTTAACATTATTTTCTCTCCATTTCTCTCTCTTGAAAAACATTTAAGAGCTCTCTTTTTATTAGTGTGCTGAATTTATAATGTTCCATTTGCTAACTTTTATTTACTGTAGTGAATACTCAGAGATTCCATCTTTCTTAAATTTTGTATCCCCCAACTCTGGGGAATTATCTTGTGATGTTTCTCTGTAACTCCCTCCCATGTATTTTTCTCCTTAGTCTCTTTTTGGATCTCCTATCAGATGTTGATTTCCTAGGTTGTTCAATGTTACCTTTTTGTTCATTTTTTTTTTTTTTTTGCTTTTTGTCTTTTTTGTTTTACTTTTCCTCTATTTCATCCTCCAACTTTTTAATTATTGTTTTCATAGCATCCTCTTCTTTTAATTGATGTGATATCTTCATAAATGTGTCCTTGGAGATAAATTAGAGTTTATTTCAAGCTCCTTATGCATTCTGAGTTAACTCTTATTTTCCTTTGGAGTTCATTTCTCTTTTTCCCAATCTCATTTCATAGCTTTTTCAAATACCTACCGACTGGCAGAACTAGTGGAGCTGACTGTGAACTCCAAGGACACCGGCCAGCCTTGAAACTATAGAGCTCCATTTCAGGGTGAGTAGGAATGGAGCCTGGTGTGGGGTTAGCTTCCACCTCAGGAATAGGTTGTTCAGTTTCCTTAGCAAGGAGTAATCCTTCTCCATGTCCTCAGAGTGAGGAAGCGGAGAGTTTCTCTGAGCCCCCATCTCACTCTTGCCCCCCATCAAATCTAGAGATCTGAATCCTCTCAATTTAAGGTTTTGCACCCTACCAGGCTTCTGCAGGAAAAGTCGGTCCATGCCAACCCCCACCCCCCCGCACACCTTCACTGCCCCTCGCCCTGTCCACCCCACCCACCCCAACAGTAATCGGTCCTCCTTTGACTCCTGCGATCCATGCAGCACCACACCACACAGCCGCTGAAGTCCCTCTCCACGTCCTCTTTTTTTTTTTTTTTTTGAGTTGGAGTCTCACTCTGTCGCCCAGACTGGAGTGCAGTGGCCGCTCCCGGCCATCACAACCTCGACCTGCTGGGCTCCGGCGATCCTTCCACCTCAGCCTTCCGAGTAGCTGGAATTACAGGCATGTGCTACCATGCCCGGCTGATTTTTTGATTTACTGTAGAGATGAGGTCTCGCCAAGTTGCCCAGATGGGTCTCGAACCGGCGAGCTCAGATAATCCACTCACCTCAGCCTCCCAAAGAGGGATTATAGGCTGAGCCACCGAGCCCAGCTCACGTTCTCTTAATTGTTGGAACTCTATACCATTTTTATTCCTCTAACGTCATGTCAAGAGGGCTCAAAGGGTAAAGAAAATAAATGTGTGTTTCAAGAAACAAAAATACAAATAACGATGCTGAAAGTTTCCAGAGAGAAGGTACAGAGCCCATGGGGGAAAAAAAAGTCATGAATCTTTAATACTGATACTAGATGTTGGGCAATAGAATAATTTTCTCAGAGTTGAAAGACAAACCTTCAACCTGGAATTTTAACTTCATTTAAGCTGTCTTTAAATGTAGGGGCAAACTGGTGAGATCACAGGCACATATAAGTGTAAAACCTCAACCGGGCTCGGTGGCTCAGCCTGTAATCCCGCGCCTTGGGAGGTGAGTGGATTGCCTGAGCCCGCGGGTTCGAGACCCGCCTGGGCAACTTGGCGAGACTTCATCTCTACAATAAATCAAAAATCAGCCGGGCGTGATAGCGCACACCTGTAGTTCCAGCTACTCGAAAGCCTGAGGCGGAAGGATCGCCGGAGCCCAGCAGGTCGAGGCTGCGGTGGCCGGGAGCGGCCACTGCACTCCAGTCTGGCCAACAGAGTAAGACTCCACCTCAAAAAAAAAAAAAAAAAAGTGTAAAACCTCTTTCAGTATTATCATGGAAGAAGTACTCCAAGAAGACGAGAAATAAATTCAAGGGAATATTATGAAACTTATGTTAATTAAGAGTAAACAAAGATAAATCATATACCTTTTAATTTTTTCCTTAAAAAAAAAAGAAACAAAAATGAAAGTTAAGATATGGGATAGAGAAGTAGAAGAATTTCTATCAATACAACAGATGCTCCCCAAAAAGACAAAAAAAACAATGAAAAGAGGAGAATACTTACAGAAATAAATATCATTTCTTAAAATTTAAAAAAAGAAAAGACTTCAATTGAAAAGACGTATGGAGTGTTATTTATACAACATACAAGGAGGGGGTGGCTACACTTGGACATAGTGAATTTATAAAGTGTCAATATTGGCAGAAGAAGAAATTGAAAACTTGCACAAATAGCCATTATAGAAATGGAAATAGTAATCACTTTATGAAGCTAGTAGGGATAATCTTGCTTCCAAAACTGGATAATAACTATATACCAGAAAAAATTATAGTATCCACATACATAGATGATCATATATCTAACATGTACAAGAAACTCCTACAAATCAACATAAAAAAAGATTGGAAACCCAAAAGAAGAGTGGACAAAACGTGTAATACACAGTTTAGAGAATGGATGCCAGATAAGAGATAAGATATGTAACCTTCCCAGAAACTGGAAAAATACAAAGTTAAAAATAGTGATGTCCTACTTTATACACACCCAGTATACAAAGCTTAGAGAGCCAGGTATGACCAAGAGCTGGAGACTTTTTTTTTTTTGAGTTGGAGTCTCACTCCGTCACCCAGACTGGAGTGCAGTGGCCGCTCCCTGCCTCCGCAACCTCGACCTGCTGGGCTCTGGCGATCCTTCTGCCTCAGCCTTCCAAGGAGCTGGAATTACAGGCACGCGCTACCACGCCCGGCTCATTTTTTATTTATTGTAGAGATGAGGTCTCGCCAAGTTGCCCAGGCGGGTCTCGAACCCGCGGGCTCAGGCAATCCACTCACCTCAGCCTCCCAAAGGCATGGGATTACAGGCTGAGCCACCGAGCCGGGCTTGGGCTGGAGACTTTTGAGGAAACAGGCTTGTTTATGCATTGCTGGAGCAGTGTTAAGCTAGCATGGCCATTCTGGAGAGCATCCAGGCAATATTTAGTAAAATGAAGAATTCATATTCCTATGGTCAGAGTTCCCCAGGCTGTCATGTGCCCAGAGAAGCTCTTGCCAGGGTCCATAGGGACACATGCACAGGGTACTAGCTCCATCATTCCAGCGCCATGTGTGGGTCAGGGATTGGGATGGGGTGTGAAATAAGGAAAGCAGGGTGCAGAAGAGGATTGGGAGTGAAGATTCGGGATGAAAAAGAAAAGGTAAATAACCTAAATAAAACTAGAATGTGACCTTGAATAGGTCATCCCAATAGGCCTGCTCACGGCAGGGTGGCTGAGAAATGCATTTTACTTGGCACTCTACATCTGAGGTCCCACAAAACAAAAATCACCACACGCAAGCGTTTATTGACCACCTGGTATCCAATGCTGGGTCAAGGCGCTGGTGGTAGAAAAATGAATGCGCAGCTCTGCCAGGCTGCTTCACTTGGCTTTGAAGAGGAGAGCTGTGGAGTGGATGTGACCTCCCAACAGATTCCTTCCCCTCGCCTCTCCATTCATCCAGCCTAGTGGGAAAAAAAAGAGAAGGCTCCACCCTCTATAAATAAACCCTCCCTCAGTTTATCTCAGTAATCTCTGGGCCTCAGTAATCTCTGGGCTTAGTTCATCCCATTTCCCACCCAAACATCACTTCCTTCCACAGAGCCCTTGTGGAGCGGGTTCCTCAATCCCCGAGTAATCCCTCCCCACTGCACCCTAGAGTCAAACAGGATCAGTATCGGCATTTGTCAACTCACTGGAACATCACTGAGGCCATCATATGGGCCTTGACCTGTGGAAGGAGGCCTAAGGAACCAGGTGTGTTTTCTGGGGAAAAGAAATTGTTCTAGCATCAATAACTAACATCTGACCCTCCTAGGTAATCAAACTGAGCACCTAGATAAAGAAACCCAACCTCACACAGATAAGGACCGGAAACCAGCTTGTTCAAGTGACGCAGAAATTGAGAGAAGGTAACACAAAGGTGAACTCTAGTAGCTGGTGAAGTTAGAGGGACAGATTTTAATGGAAATTTTGCTGGCCCCTTTTTTTTTCTGGCACACACCTGTACCAGACATCTCTTTTAGGACCAAATCCTCTGTTTTTCCACTTCCCCTAGGATCCTATTCCATAGATCCTGCCTCACCTGGTTCCCAGGTTCAGAGACACACACTCCACCAATCTCTTTGGAACTGCTTGGACAGGGGACCCTCAATCCTGGACTTCTCAAGACTTCATTCAGACCACAAAATGGTCCTAAGCCCTTTCCAACTCGTTTTTCCAAATAGCTAGTCAATATGCCATACTCATTAAGCACTGGGTCCTGAAATAGACTGAATACTTTCAAAACAGCATGTTGACAAGAACAAATATATGAGACAATAAACACTGAGCTTGTGTGTTCTGGTCTCTTTTATAGAAAGAAGGGACTCAATAGTGAAAGATTTCTAAAGGCAGTTGATTTAAAATCCAGTTTGAAAAGTCAGAGGCTATAGATTGGCAGAGAAGAGAAAATAAACTTGGAATTACTATCTTCTCTTAAGGTTAGGTGGATTTTCCACTGTGTCTACCAGAGTAAGAGGAATTATGCTTAAACGTGGCAGGGTGGATTCAGGTTAGCACAAAAAATATTTTTGGTGATGAGGTGGTTAAATTCCAAACTATTTCATTAAAGGAAGCATTTAAAACATAATTTTTTTTTTTTCTTCCTCAGATGACTTTGGCTTACTTCTGTTGGAGACAGGAGATGGAATACAGAAGCTGTGGAAACGTCACCTGAAAAGGGCAATTCTATGGTTATAAGATAATTATGCTCACAAAAAAAGGTTCATCACAGCGTATATAACAACAAACTATTGCTTAACCCCAGACCCTCCCAGGGAGCCACTGCAAAGTCCTTTCTCACCTTTTCTCCCTGGTTCCCATACTCTGACAGGCAGGAACCAGAAAGGGCCTGAGTCACCAGGTCACGTGACTGAAAGTGCACACGGGGCCTCTCTCCACACTTGGCACAGCCACATGAAACCAAAATCACTGGTGCTCTGCAAGCTGAGGAGCACTAAGCTGTCACAGGCTGTGTGAAGAAACAACCCAAGGCTTCTGTCCAGCCGTTGGAGTTTTAATTTAGCACTCGTCCCTGTTTTCCTTAGAAAAGGATATTTGTAATGGTTCATTCTCGGTGCCCAGCTGCTGTTCAGGTATGAGGTTAGTCAGTCAGTTAGTTAAATGGTTAGTTAATTAGTTGGCTAGCTGGTTGGCTGGTTAATTGGTTGGTTTGTTCATTGGCTAGTTGGTTGGTTAGTTAGCTACTTTTGCAAATAGCACAAGGGCATATACCACCCCTAAGAAAATGATGGGGTTTTTTGGGGGTTTTTTTGAGTTGGAGTCTCACTTAGTCACCCAGACTAGATGTTCTTTAATAGAATTAACTTTGTTATGAAAGGGGGGAGGTAGGGAGGTAGGGTGAGAGTTGAAAAATGACCTATTGGGTGTCATGTTCACTATTTGGGTGGCCAGTTCAATAGAAGTTGAAACTCACCATCATGTAGTATACCTATGCAACAAAACCTGTGCATATTCTTCCTGAATTTAAAATAAAATAAAATAAATTTTTAGAAAAAAAAATGATGCTCTTTCACAGACCCATGAATGATTTCACTGCTCCTGCAGAAAAGCAAGGCTTGAACCAGAGGTCCCCAAGAAGAAACTGTTCCCTTCCCGCCCTAATGATTTCCATTTTTTAAAAAATCTTGGGCATACCTCATCAACAAGGGTACCTGCATGATCAATGTTTGTATACCTAACCCTGAATTGTACCCCACATCTTTATAATAAATAAATAAATTTTTAAAAAAATCTTGGACTCAGAGAGGTTATTCAAATCAGTCATTTTCCAGGAAAGAAAGCCCAAGCCCAGAAAAATGAAATGCCTTGCCTAGGGTCACACATCTGGTCAGTGTCCTGTGGGGTGGCCACAGGACACTGCACACATCTGAGGTGAAGGTAAAGGAAGCAAGCTGTTTCTCTCTTGCATTTCAAGCAATAAGTTCTGATTAAGATTGGCAAATATAGTCTTAGACGTTTTTCCTTCTTGTCCACGTTCAACTACCACCACCATCACCAAACACTCCTACGTTGCCTGCACTGCTTCTATTTCATAAGATTTTCCATCTAGCTGAAGTGGGGATAGCTTCCTGACCCATACATGGAGATGGCTGTCCTCAATGAGCTCAGGCTGCATGGCTAACATGGGCCTTTTGCCATTTGGATTTTTTGCCATTCTCATCTCCCAAACCCCGGAGCCTACCTCCTCACCAACAAAGTGGATCAGTCAGATGTAGACAACGTAGGGTGTTCGAAAGAGCCTGGGCTTTCAGATCAAAAGGTCTAGATATGTATTAGCTACATGGCCTCACTCAAGGCATTGAATGATTGGCATCTGTAAACTGTGGACAGCAACACTATGGTGCCGTGGAATGAAATGAGATCATAATTTGGGAAAGCCCTTTGGAAACTGCTATGAAAGGAAATGGAAAGGATTCTCATGACTGGCTTCAGGCTGCCCTAGTCTTGACTGTGCAGTAGAGTTCACAGCCCAGAGGAAGGGTGTTCCTAGCTGGGCTGGGCCAGAGGCGGAGCTGGAGGTTGGAAATGCACTCTCCTCCACCTGTGTACACAGGAAGGCACCTCTTCCCACAGCCCACAGAGGGGCATGGCTAGGGTAGGTTGTGACTGGAGCCAGCTGTGAGTCCAATCCCAAAATGCAGCTGCTCTGTGTCAGTCCCGAAGCCGAATTTTCCTTCTTTTTCTTTTTTTGGTTCTCATGGCTCTGGAGCATTTAAAAGAGGCTGTGAAACTCCTGGCCTGGCCGACAGGCTGCTTGCACCAGGGCAACAACTCATTATTTTTCTGAGCTTGTGCAAGTGGAGAACATTGGGAACATGCATGCCTTTTCTCTATGACTCCACTTCCTTCACATACTCACTTCTCCTCCAGCTTCAATGTCTCCTGCTGTCTAGACAAGAAATGATCCTCTTCTACCTGCCTAATGCTGGCACCTTGCCTTCCTTCTCCATCTCAGAAGACTCTGCTCCCTCTGGTCTCAGAAGGAGAGCTTCCTCTTGTACTCAAGTTAACCACACCACTTATTTCATCACTGCTTCCAGAACCTTCCTCCTTCAATAAGCATGAGAGCCCTACCCACTCCCTTTTCCTTATCCAACAGCCCCCTCAATTTTTCCCCTCCACAGAACTTTCGCCCTCTGCTCAGGAGTACATTTAGACTTCTAATAATTTGAGGAATGTGCCTTCATGTTTCTTCCACTATTCACTCCACTGACGATTCTGACTGTATTTTCTTTAGTTGGAGTCTCACTCTGCCGCCCAGACTGGAGTGCAGTGGCCACTCCCGGCCACCCCAGCCTCGACCTGCTGGGCTCCGGCGATCCTTCCACCTCAGCCTTCCAAGTAGCTGGAACTACAGGAGCGCGCTACCACACCCGGCTAATTTTTTTATTTATTGTAGAGATGAGGTTTCGCCAAGTTGCCCAGGCGGGTCTCGAACCCTCGGGCTCAGGCAATCCACTCACCAGCCTCCCAAAGGCGCGGGATGACAGGCTGAGCCACCGAGCCCGGCTTGTATTTTCTTTCCATTGCCATACTTCTTTAATCTGTGGTCTGTACAATAGTCACTTATTTTCCCTAAATCAGTCCCATCTCCTGCTTTACAGAAACTTTGCTCCCATAGTTCACCAGGGAATTATCTAAAGGCTAATGTCTAAGTTTTAGTCCTCATTCTTCCTCTGCAACGTTGATGTTCCATTCAGCAGGATTTACTTCTCTCATGGCTTCTGTGGCAGTACACAGCCCATGTATCTCCTAAGCCATCTGCTCCTCTGTTCCCCTTGCCAACTTTTTTTTTTTTAATTAATCAATATTTTTATTTTGGTATTGTGGGGTACAGTTAAGGGTTAGGTATACAAATATGTTTTGTTCAGGCACCCTTGTTGATAAGGGGTGTCTCC
>NW_007260048.1:205400-226513 GCF_000164805.1 Carlito syrichta | reverse complement strand
ATTCAGTTCTCAAGTCCTCTGCTATTCTGTTTATTCTCTTTCCTTTGTTAATTACATTCACTTTCTTAAATGGATAGTTGTTTCTTTTCAAAAGCATGCTCAAAATCTGTATCCACAAATGACTACTCCAACCTGCAAATGCCTATTTAATATTGTCCTCAAGGTCTTTCTAGTGATTTGATAAAGATGAAGTTAAGTTCATCATCTCTCTGGATTTTCTGTTTCTGTACAACTTCTCTCTTAATCATTTAGGGGCTTAACTTGAGACATATTCCTGGTTCCTTAACCTCTCTCATTCCCATGTTTAGTCAATCACTGAGTCAAATCTAAAAGTTCTTTCTAAAAACTTCTGCAAACCTTTTTCCTCCTTACTCATTTTATTGTTATTGACTTCACCTCCCTAGTTTAGATAAATTGGTCTTTTATTCATTCATTTAGCAAATATGTGTTGAGTGCCTTCTCTGCACCAGACTTTGTGCTAGGAGCTAGGTAAGCAAAAGCAAACACAAACTTCACCTTCTCCTGCAACATAATTTATAACCTGGTAGAAGAGGCAGGCATTGCTCAGGAAAACACTAATGAGTATATGACTACAAACTGAAATGAGTACTTGGAAAGAGAACACCATTAAGGATTGAGACATGAACTATGTGTAGAAGTTGACTGGACAGATGAAGGTGGCCTTCTCAGAGGAGGAAGAAAACTGCTTACTGGTTGAACAATTTATTCAAAGGGGACATGGAAGGGTCAAGAAATTGAGAGAGGCCAATGAGGCTAGAGCTGAGAGGGAAAGAGGCAAAATAAGATTGGAGAAGAAAGAAGGGGACAGACTACAGACCATGTCAGGCCTGGATAGTCAGGATAAGTTGTTTGATTGGACTGCAGCTTAAGATCAACGAGGAGCAAATAAAGAGTTTTTACTACTGTTCGCCTTGACTGCAGCAATGACCTCCTGCCTGAGATTCTGACTTTCCTTACTCCAATCTGTACTGTATGTCATCACAAGAGTTTTCATGGGATCATTCTCCAACCTTTGTCTCTAGATTTACTTTTCAACACCATCTTATACAACTTATACATCATCACAGCCAACTCGTCTACCTTTGATTCCTGGACTATCTTGTACTTTCCTTACTCTGCCTTTGCTCACCTCCACTATGCTCCTCCACTTCAATTGCTGTCTACTCCTCCTCTCTATCTCATGTCTGCCCACCATGTCTGCAGGATATATCTGCAGGAATTATTTAAATCCAATATTTTCTGGAAATCATAAAGCTCCTGACCACCTTTACTTAAAATGACTTGACATGCTCTCAACAACCATGACACTTACATATGCATTGCCATTTACATATCCAAGAATCTGAGGAATAGTACTAAAAAGTCTTGATCTGAATGCTGGTTCTGAGCAAATAATTCTGGAATCTTCATATATGGAATCTATCAAACGGATAAGGTCATTGTACTTTTCCTATAGAACTGTTCGGAAAATTAAGTCAGACTACATTTCTGAAGTATCTTAAAAAAGTACCTGGCATTTAGTTAACACTAAGTACTGTTTACTCACCTCCCCACTTCACATTCTGTTACTTTTTCTCATGAAAAAAAAAAAAACTTATCAAGAATAAAATACAATGCTTTAATCCAAAAAGTATGTTCACCAAAATACTATAGATAGCATCATATTTGATGGTAAAAACCTTTAAAGTAATTACATTAAAGTCAAGAATAAGACAAGGACATGTATATCACCATTTCAGTCCTAGAATGCTAATTCATGAAATAAGGCAAGGACTAGAAAAAGAAGTGTAAAAGTAGAAAAGGAATTTGCAAAACTGCCCCTACTAGCAGAGAGTAGGAATAGCTATAGAAAATCTACATAGAAAATTAATATTAATAAATGTTACTAGAAGCAAAATCAATGTACAAAATCAGTAGAATATAGCCATATAAGGGAATATTACTCAGTCTTTAAAAAGAATGAAATACTGACATCAAAAAATCTTAAAATATTATGCTAAATGAAAGAAGCTAGTCACAAAAGACAATATAGTATATAATTTCATTTATATGAAGTCCAGAATAGAGAAACATGTAGAGACAAAAAGTAAATTAGTGGTTGCTTAGGGCTGGAGGAAGTGGGAAGGACAGGAGGATGGGGGACAGCTAAGGGATACTGACTTTCTTCCATCCATGATGAAAATGTTCTAGCCGGGCTCGGTGGCTCAGCCTGTAATCCTGCGCTTTGGGAAGCTGAGGTGAGTGGATTGCCGGAGCCCGTGGGTTCGAGATCTGCCTAGGCCACTTGGCGAGACCTCATCTCCACAATAATTTTTTTTTTTTTAATTATCCGGGCGTGGTAGCACGCACCTATAGTTCCAGCTACTTGGAAGGCGGAGGCGGAAGGATCACCGGAAGGATTGCCGGAGCCCAGCAGGTCGAGGCTGCAGTGGCCGGAGCGGCCACTGCACTCCAGTCTGGGCGACAGAGTGAGACTCCAACTCAAAAAACAAAAAAAAAGAAAATGTTCTAACATTGACTATGGAGGTGGTTGCACTTATTTTTGAATACAGTAAAGTAATAACCACTGAATTGTACCTTTTAAATGGGTGAAGCATATGGTATGTGAGCAAGAAAACCCTTAAAACTCAATAGATACCCACAAATATTAAACAATTAGAAAACTTAGTGGGAAAAATTCCATTCATAGAATCATCAAAAATTGTATGATGTCTAGAAATCCAATAACTATTATGTAAAACCTTTATTAAGAAAATTACAGTGTTGAAGCAAGAAAAGACCTGAATAAATTAAGAAATAAAACATGTTCGTGAATGGAAGACTCAATATTAAAAAGGCATCAATGTTCTCTAAATAAATCTATGAAAGAAACATGATTCCATTCAAATTTTTATTTGACCCTAAAATTCACATGGAAAGGAAAAGGGCTAAAAATAGTCAAGATACTACTGAAGTAGAAAAATAAAGTGAAAGACAGCGTTTGCCCTACCAGAGAGCAAGACTTTTCATAAAGCAGAAGTATTAAGACAGAGTGTATTAGTAAGGGATGAATAAATAAATCAATAGAACAGAGAGCTCAGAAACAGATTCTAGTAGAAACTAAAATTTTATAGATGAGAAAAGTGATCTTTAAAAAAATCAATAAAGAAGGCATATTTAATATGTGGTCCTGATATAATTGAGTGCCTATAAAATTATATCTCCCCCTCTCACCAGGCATAGACATAAATTCAAAGTTGATTAAAATATAAATTTGAAAATAAAACTTTATAATTTTAGAAGAAAATTGGGAAACTACATGAGATCTTTTGTCTTAAGGCAAAAAAATTAATTTTATTTGAAAAAATACAAACTGGATTAAATTTGATTTTTAAAAATTCTGCACTATTATGTGAAAACAAAGTGAAATGACAAGTTATAGATGAAGAGACTGTATTTTCAATGCATATAATCGACAGAGGATTAATGTCCAAAAAATATGAAATTCTTATATAAACCAATATGAAAGAACAAATAATCCAATTTTAAAAATAGTTAAAAGATACAATATTAAATATATGGAAGGAGAACAACAAATGGCCAGTATACGTATGAAAAATGTATTAGAATTATGAAATGGAAATTTAAAAAAATTAAAGCTTTTCAATGCCAAATCTTGTCAGAAATGCAGAAAAACAAGAACTTTCATAAACTACTGGTGAGACTGTAAATTGGTACAACCTACTGTGAACTAAAATATGGCAATATGTTATATAATTAAGGATGTGCATTTTCTAGGATCCAGCAGTCCTCTCCCTCTCCTTCTCCTTCCCTCCATCTCTCTTTCTCTCTCTGTCTCTCTCTTTCTTTCTTTTCTAAAAAACTAGGCCAGGCACAGTGGCTCCACCCTGGAATCCCAGCATTTTTGTAGGCCGAGGTGAGGGGATTGCCTGAGCCTACAGGTTCAAAAACAGCCTGGGAAATTGGGTGAGATCGCATCTCTACAATAAATAAATAAATAAATGATTGGCCGGGCGTGGTAGCATGCTCCTGTAGTTCCAGCTACTTGGAAGGCTGAGGCAGAAGAATCGCCTGAGCCCAGCAGGTCAACACTGGGGTGGCCGTGAGCGTGCCACTGCACTCCAGCCTGAGTGACGGAGTGAGACTCCAACATAAAAAGAAAAAGAAAAAGCGATAGCCCAGGTGTACAAGGAGTCTCATTACAAGTTTTTGCATTTTCTGTGATAGCCAAAACAACTGAAATCGACCAATGAGTAGTTATAATTAAATATCTATAGCAGTTAAAGTGCATTAAGATAAACTTCAAAAACTTTGTATATTAAAAATAAATAAAAATTCAAAATGCATAATTTGGAGCAAAAAATAAAAACAAACAAAAATTATACCTTCCAAGTGACACATACAGTATGATACCATTGATACACATTTATAATTTAGGACACGTGACTATGTAGCAAAAGTATAAAAACAGCCAGGTGAGATGGCTCCCACCTATAATCCCAGCAGGAGGCCTAGGCAGAAGGATTGCTTGAGCCAAGAAGTTTGAGACCATCCTGAGCAACATAGCGAGACCCCCCAGTTCTACAAAAATAAAAACATTAGCTGAGCATGTGCCTCTTGATGTAGTCTCAGTTACTGGGGAGCCTGAGGCAGGGGGATCACTTGAGCCCATCAGTCTGAGGTTACAGTGAGCTATGATCAAGCCTCTGCACTCCAGCCTGGGTGACAGAGTAAGACCTTTTCTCTTTAAAAAATAAAAAAAGTATAAAGCCATGCATAGGAACAACAATCAAAAGCCTAAAGAAGTAACTCTTCTGGTAGAGGGCAAGAAGAGGAATAACAGAGGGTGGCAATGAGAGGTGACAGGAGTTCCACCAAGAATCCAATTATTTCTAAAATGTTTTGCCAAACATGGCAAAATTTAAGAGTTTTGTTTGTTTGTTTGTTTGAGTCAAGATTTCACTCTATTGCCCAGGCTGGAGTGCAGTGCTACAGATTACCCCTCACTGCATCCTCGACCTCTGGGGCTCAGGCGACATTTCCCTCAGCCTCCTGAGTAGCTAGGACTACTGGCACACCATCAAATCCGGCAAATTTTCTAATTTTTTTGTAGAAATGAGTTCTCACTATGTTTCCTAGGCTGGTCTCAAACTCCTGGGCTCAAGCAATTCTCCCATCTTGGCCTCCTAAAGTGCTGGGATTATAGGCATGAGCCACTGTGCCCAGCCAAGATTTAAAAAGTAGTGATCACTTCTCGATCTTTTGACTAAAGTCAAGTGTAAAACTGGTGGTGAGTATAAAGAGTTCTTATAAATATTCTCTATTTACTGATGTATGTTTGAAATACTTAACAATAATAAAAAGAAGTAAAAACCTGAGTGTTTACAAGTATGCTAGAAAAAGGCCTTTAATAGAGAAAATCTCTTACAAATAAAGTATTAAAAAATTCACCAGCCAGGCTTGGTGGCTCAGCCTGTAATCCCGTGCCTTGGGAGGCCGAGGTGAGTGGATTGCCTGAGACTGCGGGTTCAAGACCCACCTGGGCAACTTGGCAAGACCTCATCTCCACAATAAATCAAAAATTAACTGGGCGTGGTAGTGCACGCCTGTAGTTCCAGCTACTTGGAAGGCTGAGGTGAAAGGATTGCCGGAGCCCAGCAGGTCAAGGCTTGCGATGGCCGGGAGCGGCCACTGCACTCCAGTCTGGGCGACAGAGTGAGACTCCAACTCAAAAAAAAAAAAAAAAAAAATCCACCATAGATAAATGAAAAAAATATGAACTGAGAATTCAAAGAAAATAAATTATAGTTAATAAACGTTTCAATCCATTATCAAAGAAATTCAAATTTTAAAATGGGTATATTGTCACATATTAGATTATCAAAAATATTTTTGTTGGTAGTAATGTTGGCAAAGGTATGATTCCATGAGGTTATTATACACTGCTGGTAAGAGTATAAATTATGCTAATATTCAAAGAAACTACTTGGCAGTTTGGATTAAAATGTCTATGATTCAAAGCCTCCACCACTCACCTATTCAGTAAATGGTGCTGGGAAAACTGGCTGACCACATGCAGAAGATTCAAGCAAGATCCCTATCTGTCCCCATACACAAAAATTAACTCTAAATGGATCAGAGACCTAAATGTAAAACCTCAAACCATAAGAACTTTAGAAAATGCAGTACACACCCTTATGGAAATTGGAACTGGCATCCAATTCCTGAGCAAAACCCAAAATGCACAGGCCATAAGAGATAAGATAGACAAGTGGGACCTCATTAAACTGACAAACTTCTGCAAAGCCAAAGAAACTATCAAGAGAACAGGGAGACAGCCCACAGACTGGGAAAAAGTGATTGCCAACTCCATGTCTGACAAAGGCCTAACATCAAGGATCTACAAGGAACTCAAATGTGCTGAAAAGAAAAAAAAAAGGAACCTCATTACAAAGTGGGCAAAAGATATGAACAGATACTTCTCAAAAGAAGACATACGAGCAGCCAACAGATACATGAAGAAATGTTCAACCTCACTAGTCATCAAGGAGATGCAAATTAAAACTACACTGAGATACCACCTAACTCCAGTCAGAATGGCCATTATCAATAACTCAAAAAATAAGATGCTGTAGAGGATGTGGTGAAAAGGGAACACTTCTACACTGTTGGTGGGAGTGTAAACTAGTACAGACTCTGTGGAAATCAGTGTGGCGATTCCTAAAAGCTCTAAAAATTGACCTTCCATATGACCCCACAACTCTCCTACTGGGAATATACTCTGAAAAACTCAAATCACTCTATAAAAAAGATACCTGCACACAAATGTTTATCACAGCATTGTTCACAATAGCAAGATCATGGAACCAACCATGCTGTCCATCAAAAGAGGACTGGATTTTTAAAATGTGGTACATATACACAATGGAATATTACACAGCCATAAAAAAGAACAAAATCATGAATTTTGCAGCAACCTGGATGGAATTGGAGTTTATAATACTGAGTGATCCCTCACAGAAACAAAGATCTGAGCATCACATTTCTCACTCATAAGTGGACCTTGAACAACTACCATAATACTATAAGAAAAGGATTGACAAGTGGTAGGAAACTATGGGGGAGTAGACAGGGAGGGGAAAGGAGGTGGGATTAATGGTAGTCAATATCTGTCTGGGGAAAGGGGGGCATACCTCATCAACAAGGGCACAATGAATATTTGTATACCTAACCCTTAACTGTACTCCACAATTTTAAAATAAAAAATATATGTTAAAAAAAGTCTATGATTTTTTTTGCCTTGTAAATAATTACAACTCTCAGTATCTATCAGAAAGAAGAACAGGAATGTAATAAAGATTTGTCCTGAGAGATATCATTTGCTACATTTTTTATAATAACAAAAAAAAGGAGAAAGAAAATAACAATCATCGGATAGTAAGAGAAAGAGTCCATAAATTATAGATTATGACTTAATGATAAGAAAGATTGCTATGTAGTTATTCACTTACAGTGATGTTTCTAAAGAATTGAAAAATAACTGAGGTACTGTTCAGTGGCAATATAGGTTATAGACTTGTATCACAGTGTCACCCCAACTATGTAATTATATACTGGTTCCTCACTACCCACATGTTTCTTACCTAAATCCCCATAGTTACAAGATTTCATGAAGCAATGACAAGGAGTATGGAGAACTGCACAAATCACATGCAAAACCACAGCAAATAAGGACCTGGAAAGTTCCATCAGTAAAAAATTGAAGGGAAACTCACCAAGGATGATAACAAGATGGGCCATGCAAAGGAGAATGATGTTGTCATTAAAATACTATGGGAAGCCATTGAGGAAATTGATGAACTCATCAAACATTTTTGCAAAACTATTCCTCTTTATAGTTGTGTTGTAAAAAAAAAAAAAAGGTCAAATGTGAAGTGAAAGATGTAGTACTAAGCTTTCATTTTCTTTGGAAAAATTTTCTGCCCACTCCACCCCAAATCACTTTATTTATTGACATTTTATTCTAAGAATTGGTATAAAATTGCAAGTATAATACAATTTTATTATATCATTGAAGTAAAAATCATAATTCTTTTAACTACTTATTGTAAAAATTTTACTCTCATTGATTAAAATTGGTTGATTTCAGATGATCCTTATCTAGCACATTTGTCCTATATTAGCAAAGACTTTCTGATGATTTCATACAGAAGATAAGGGGTAGAACAACACTATTCCATAGGAATTTAATGTGACCCACTTGTGTAATTTTCTAGGAGAAAAAAAAATTTAAGAAGAATAGGTTAAATTAATTTTTTAACGTGTTATATTTAATACAATTATCCCAAATACAATAGTTTCAACATGTAATCAGCATAAAAATTGTTAATGAGTTTTTTACTATATCTTTATAATCCAGTGTGTATTTTACACTTACGAAGGATGTTTTTCTAAATCTCTCATTTATATCTTCAGTATTTAATACATTGCATTTTTCCGCTTCTCTTTATGTCCTTTGCGAGTTGTATTTCATTTCCTACCTTGGTTTTTCTGGTTTTCTAAGCAAATTATTTCTATTTTTTCCCATCCTTTTCCCTGGCAGTCTGGCACACTTTCCACTTCTGAGATCATTTCAAAGCAACTCTTGGCCTTGCCAAGTTAATTTCTGTCTACCCTTCCCTGCTTTCTCGTGGATCAAGATCATTTTTTCTTATGTTATTAGAACCATATTGTTTTCTTATGGAGCAAACAATTGCTGTGGACTTTTTTGTCTTTCAAAAGTATCCTTCCCTGGGGACCCTTTAAGCTATTGGAGTCATTTGATTGATATTCATTTTACTTCTCCTATAGATTTCCTCCCTTCCATTCTTCATTATATATCCATGTATTATATATTACATATTTATATATTATAAAATGTATAATCATTTTATTTATATATTATAAAATGTATAATATATAAATGTATGATCACTTTTAACTAAATGACCAAGTTTAAATTCTCAAATAAGCCCTGAGCGTAAGTATAACACCAAGAGTTGTGTTTTTACTGCAGTGGTTGGATTTCTCTGCCACTTGCTGTAAAGGGCTCTTTTTTTCCTAAAAGATCCTGAGATATAAGCAACTATAAGCAGAAATTGATGAGCTACATTGTTGTCTTCTGTATTGAAGAACTCTGGGTAAACTATTCAAAGAAAACTGTGGAACCTGGTCAAGAGATTCTCTATATATCATTTTCTTGAAGCTAATTGCTGAATCACCCTTTTTTGAAGTCCATAAAGTCCCTGGGTTGGTTGAGAACAGAATTTTCAATATATAATATGATCTAATTTTGAAATCTTCCCTGAATATTAAACAACTGATATTTATTACTGTAAGAAACTACACTCCCAGAAAGTAGAAGAGTTCATTTAAGTAACAGATGTGAACAGAAAGAAAAAAAAAATAGAAGAGTTGGTAGGAGAAGATACTCAGGTAGCAACTTATTGGATACTCACAGCTTACCAAAGTGATCCAGTCACAAATTTATGAATGCTCAAAGCTAATTCTCTGAACATCTGCTCAGACACTCTCAAGGGCCACCCACAGAAAACTAGAAGTTGTGTTGTTTCTTCCTTCCACCCACTCTAAACCCCAAGGGTGGGAATACAGGGTTATGAATAATAGTTTTTTAATGCAGGAAGTAGAAAAAAATAAAATAGAACAAACACTAGGATTTGTGGTCAAATGAATTAATGAGCATTTATATTTGATATGCATTGTGGATGAAAGTGGTGAAATTTACAGATCAACAAGATTATTGCAGGGAGGCTCATTATCTGTTCATATTCTGCCCTTTCCTTCATAGGGATTGGGAGACTGGAAGGAACTCTGAAAAAGATAATATACTACATAAATGTTACAGAGTTATAGAAAGAGGTAAGGAAGAAGAGAAAAAAACTGGAGAAGGAAGGAGAGAAAGAAGGAGGAAGGAAGAGAAGGAAGGAGGAATTTCAATTACATGTACTTAGTTTGTAGAATACCTTTCTTAAAGAGGGGAAAAATGAGACAAAATACTGGTCACAATTCAATTAAATTTAAAAAGCATTTATTATTTGTTCTGGGATCGTTTGTGCGAGGTGCTAAGGAGAATTGCAAGAGAAGAGTGATCAGATCTCTACATAAAGCATCACTGTGTCCTCCCTTCTGCTTCCAAATGCCCACAGAGGATGGTCTAGTTTTTACCCCATGGCAAGGCAGGAGTCTACACAAGGATGGAGCCCAAACCATCTCAAGTACCCTCTGAGCAAGCCCAATCTGGGGGAGCATCAGAAGGAAGGGATGATTCCAGAGCTCTTCTGGGTCTTCCAGCAGCAGATCTTAATCTTGAGTTATTGTAAGCTCATAAGATGGTCTCTAGAAAGTCCCAGGATTCACTGTGTCTTCGCATTAACTTCTAGAAGGGCTAGATTGGAGTTCCAAACCAGAAGAGCGTGTTTGGGGGAGACTGGCTTCCACAGTCTTTATAAACATTATCTATTTCTATGTAGATTACTTGTAGCCAGTCATTCTCTTCTCCAAAAAAGAGCTAAGATGTTATAGGTTAGGGGAAACTCTAGTGTCTAGGGTCAAGATTTCTCCCAAGAGAGCCCCTGCAGATTGGGAAAGGACTAGACTCAAAGTTGGAGAGAGGCATCCAGGACAACTAAGGAAACGAAATAACTAGACTCTGCCCTTAGCTTGTGAACCTGTGATTACAGTCTTATAATCATGTTGAACCTAAAAAAAAAGTGGGAAAGAGACAGAAGGAAACCCAGAGAACCCAGGTAAGGGAGCCAGTTTCTAGATGTATGCTGCTAATGACAGCAGGCTTGGGGAGGATCGCCAGAGAGAGAGAGAAAGAGAGAGAGAGAGAGAGAGAGAGAGAGTGTGTGTTCCCCAGCCACGGCTGACTCTTTAGGAAGTTGGAAGTCTCTTTCCAAGAAGTACAGTCTTTAACCTGTACCTGGGACCAGGCTCTTGGCTTCTTCACAGGAAAGAATTTAAGGATAAGTCACAAAAAGTAAAGGAAGGCTCTTTCATTTGAACTGATAGTACACACTGGAGAGAGGGGAGTGAGGGCAATCTGCAAAAGGGAGATACACTCAAGGGTAGGGAGTGCTGGCTTTTATCTAGTTTTTTTGTGTCAGTTTCATGTCAGTTATAAGCTATTAGAAGTTGTGTCAGTTTCATACTAGTTCCAAATCACATTTCTTAACCTTTCTTAACATTTCTTTAACCTCTTAACCTCCTGCTCAGGAATTTTCTATCCCCCCTCATGCCTATGCTATCTAACCTGCCTCACTTCTAAATGGATTGCTCAACCTTGTGTGTCTTCATTTCCTTGGTCTTCCAATGATGACAGCATTACCTACATCACAGGGTCCCATTGATGAGTACATGAGATTAGATCCCTGAACATTCTAGAAATGTCTAACACATATGTTAATATTTATAAAATTATAAAAGAGAATACCTTTTAGATAAGTGAGAGAACAGATTTCTTATGCAACTAATGGAGTAAGCTTGCACTAAGTAAGTGAGAGATTAGATTTCTCCCAAGAGAGTCCCTGCAGATTGGGAAAGGATTAGAAAGTTGGAGAGAGACATCCAGGTCAATTAAGGAAACTCCATAACCAGACTCCGCCCTTAGCTTGTGAACCTGTGATTACAGTCTTGTAATCACGTTGAACCTAAATTCTACGTGTTGCCTATGAGAGAATCTTAACCAGTGGATGCCAGAAGACAGTCTGAGGTCCACCACTGTTCAGAGTCTGAAGAGTGTTGTATTTCTGAAGCCATAAACACAGGAGGGAGGGGAAGTCACAGGGTTGGCTGCTCACAGACTTCTGGCTGCAGTTCTACCACACCCTCATCTCCATCCTGTCTGAAACTGCACCCCTGGGGCAGGCCTGACGTTGGATCAGATTCCACACAAGTTGGGGTGTAAAACACCTTTTCCTGGACAATCACCGAAGGAAACTTGGTGTTTCTTCTTGAGTCCCAGTCCTGAGTTTCTTTTCTCCTTCCTTCTGTTAATTTCCCAACCTAGCTTATTGCCTCTTTTCAGACCACAGTAAAGCTGTGAGGAGATAGATGAGATGTTGCATTGACAAGCAAAGTTGCAGACTGAGCTAGAAGTGAGCCTCTGTGTCTCACTTACGGTAAATCTTAGAATTAGCTGCTTTTCCCTCACCTATGTTTCCTCCTGCCAACTAAATGGCAGTAAGGACATTTAGTCGCAAAAACATACCTCAGTTTTGCACATAGTTGTAGCATCCTAGGACATAAATTCTGAGCAATTAAGCAGTAAACATTAATAAGCAAACTGTAATTAGCTTTGAATAATTAATCCAGGTCAACAACATGTTGAATCATATTTAATATTTATATAGCAGGTTAAAGTTTACAAGATGTTTTTTACCCATTATCTCATTTGACAATGAAAGTTTTCCATGAGGCAGGTATTTGTGGTAGCTAGCCTCCAAGTGGCTCCAAATGATCCTTACTAATCCTGGCATTCATGGCCTTCTGTGGCTACTCCTACACTGAGTCGTGCTGATTGGACAGCCAATGGAATATTTCACAAATCATGGAGTGTGGCCTCTGAGGTCAGGTCACCAAAGATATTCTGACTTTCGCCTCATACTCTCTTGAGTCATTTCCTCTGGGAGAGGCCAGCTGCCATCTTGTGAGGATACTCGGCTGCCCAATAGGGAAGTCCACATAATGAGGATCTCATAAGGCAGGAACAACTTGGAAGTGGATCCTCCAGCCCTTATCAAGATTTCAGATAACTGCACTCCCAACTTCTTTTTTTTTTTTTTTTTTTTTTTGAGTTGGAGTCTCACTCTGTCACCCAGACTGGAGTGCAGTGGCCGCTCCCGGCCACCGCAGCCTCGACCTGCTGGGCTCCGGAGATCCTTCCACCTCAGCCTTCCGAGTAGCCGGAATTACAGGCATGCGCTACCTTGCCCAGCTGATTTTTGGATTTATCGTAGAGATGAGGTCTTGCTGCCCAGGCGGGTCTCGAACCCGCGGGCTCAGGCAATCCACTCACCTCAGCCTCCCAAAGGCACGGGATTACAGGTTGAGCCACCAAGCCCCGCTCCAAATTTTTTTTAATAACAACTTTATTGAAATAAAATTCACATATCATATATTTCAACCACTTAAAGGGTATAATTCACTGGTTTTTAGTATAGTCACAGATACGTGCAACCATCATCACAGTTGAATTTAGAACACTTACTTCACTGCAAAAGAAAAAAAATGCTATTTACCACCGTATCTCCTTAGCTTCTCCCATCCTGAGCAGCCAATAAACTACTTTCCTTCTCTATAAATTTGCCTCTTGTAGTCATTTCGTACAGATTGAATCATCTAATATAAAGTATTTTGTGACTGACTTCTTATAGTTAGCATAATGTTCTCAGAATTTATCTGTTATAGCATGTATCATAACTTCATTTCATTTTATGACTGGATAATATTCCATTATCTCTATACAACATTTTGTTTATATATACATCAGTTTCTGAGCATTTGGGTTATTTCTAGCTTTGGGCTATTAAATGATGTAATAAACATTCATATACAACTTTTTGTGTGAATATATGCTTTAACTTCCCTTCAGTATACACCTAGGAATAGAATGGCTGACTCTATGTTTAAGCATCTGAGGAAATTTCAGACTGTATCTCAAAGGGAATATATGAGAGTTCTAATTTCTCCACATATTCACTCACATTTTTAATCTGATTTTTTTTAGTCTAGCCATCCTAGTGGATATAAAGAGACATCTTATTGTGATTTTAATTTCCATTCCCTGATGGCTAGTGGCATTGAGCATCTTTTCATATGTTATTGGTCATCCATATATCTTCTTTGGAGAAATGTCTATTCAGATTCTATGCCCGTTTTTTAATTGAGTTATTTGGTTTATATTATTACATTGTCAATGTTCTTTATATATTCTAGATACAAGTCTCTTATCAAATATATGATTAGCAAATATTTTATTCCATTTTGTGGATTGTTTCTTTTCACTTTTGTAATTGTATCTTTTGAAGCACAAAATATTTTTATTTTAATGAAACCCAATTTATCTTTTCTTTTATTTTGTGGCTTGTGATTTTGCTGTCATATTTAAGAACACATTGCTAAATCCAAGATCATAAAGATTTATCCCTGTGTTTTATTTTAATCCTACTATAGTTTTAACTCTTACATTTAGGTCTTTGATCAATTTTGAATTAATTTCTGTATGTGGTGTAAGATAAGGGTACAACTTCATTCTTTTGTATACAGAATTCAGTTGTTTAACACTATTTGTTAAAAAAGACTCTTCTTTCCCCCATTGAATGGTGTCAGCACTCTTGTCAAAAATCAGTTGACCATAAACACATGGGTATATTTCTGGACTCTCAATTCTATCGCATTGATCTATACATTATCATTATGCCAGTACCACAGAAAGTGTGAATCCTCCAACTTTGTTCGTTTTCAAGATTGTTTTGGCTATTCTGATCCCTTGCAATTTCATAGAAATTTCAGTCAGCTTGTCTATTTCTACAAAGAAGCCAGCTGGGATTCTGATAGTTATTTCATTGAACCTATAGATCGGTTTGTGGAATATTGCCATTTTAACAATATTGAGTCTTTTGATCCATGTACATGAGATAATATCTATTTATTTAGATCTTGTTAAATTTCTTTCAACAATATTTTGTAATTTTCAGAGCATAAGTTTTGTACTTCTTTTATTAAATTTATTCCTAAATATGTTGCTCTTTTTGATATTATTATAAAGGAAAATGACTTAATTTGATTTTCAGATGACTTATCACAATTGTATAGAAATACAATGGATTTTTGTATAATGTTCTTGTATCCTGCAACATTGTTGAACTCATTTATTAGTTCTAAAAGTTTTTTGGTGGATTCCTTAGGATTTTATGTATATAAGATGGTGCCATCTGTGAATAGAAATGGTTTTATTTATTCCTTCCCAGTCTGGCTTTTATTTCTTTTTATCTGTTGCCCAATTGTCGTGGCTAGAGTCTCTAGTACAATGCTGAATAAAGGTGGCAAGAACAACAACCTTTTCTTGTTTTTGACATTCAGAGAAAAGCATCCAGTCTTTCACCACTAATGCATCATTAGTTGTGTGTTTTTCATAGATATCCTATCCTTCTCCAAGTTGAGGAATTTCTCTTCTATGTCTAGTTTTTTGAGTAAACATAAAATCATGAAAGTGTTCTGGATTTGTCATATGCATTTTCTGCATCTATTTATATGATCATGGGTTTTTGTTTTTCATTCAGCCGATATGTTATATTACATTAATTGAACCACCAACATCTTGACCATGACCTTATGAGAGATCTTTATCTATCAACAGATTAGTTCATCTGCTTCTGTGTTCTGAACACACAGAAACTGTATGAGATGATAAATGCTATTTATTTTTTATGCTGGTGAATTTTAAGTCAATTTGTCATGCAGCAATAAATAACAAATACAGTATTGCTATCACTGTTTTAAAGATGAAGAAGTGAGGTTTGGAGTGTTTTCCTGTCTCATAAGCCTGCTCTGGGTTATAGGAGTTAGTAGTGGAATTCATTTGAACCAGATCTTCTGACTCAAATAGTGAGTTTTCCCCACAAATTTCTACTATATTTAATGACTCAGCTCAAACTTACTTCAAATTGTTGTCTCTGTGGTTGGCAGGTCAATCTCATATGCCTGAAGAGGCAGTTCACTATGCAAAGACAAGTGACTGAGGGAGCAAATGGGGACTCATACCTGGCTTGTGCTTGTCCTGCCAACCTGTGCATCCTGGTTCAGGGCTGCATCTGCCCAGAGGAAATGACTCTTTTCCAAGTGTGCTCAAAGGTACAGCCTGATTGCCAAGGCATATGCCCAGAGGGCTATACCCCTCAATAGAGGCACCTTCTCAAATCTACACAAAGACACTGTATAAAGCATATTAGGTTGTTCCAATAAAATAACATAACTTCAAAAAGTTTTATATTTCCCTGTTTGCTAGTTTTGCATCCAATCAAGCAATATTGGTTGACAGGACTAATCCTAGACAAATGTTTAATTCTGTAAAAAGATTTGTTCTCACCACCCTCTGTTCTCATCACCATCATCTTTCCCCACCTCCAGACCCTTATGCCTCTTTCCCTAGGAACTTGCTCTTAGGAAGGAGAAGAGTAGGGAAAAGACCTCATATTATTTGAATGTCTTCTGTATGCCAATACACAGCTGGACAGTTTACATACTCAATTGTAGTGTACAACCGTAACACATGTCATTTATGTTCATGAGTTTGATAGGCAGGTCTTATCTCCGTTTTATAGAAAGTAAATCCACTGAGAGGTCAAATAACTTATCCAAGTCACACAAATGGTAAATGGTGGTATCAGGATTAGAAATCAGGTCCATCTGACTCCAGAAACAATGCTCTGCTCACCATACCTCGCTGTTCCATCTTACTAACAAATCTGAAGGTCATGTCCTGCCAGGAACATTGATGTTCTCATAGAGAACTACTGCTGAACACTCAAAACCAATATAAATTAATCTAAAGCACTGGACTGTCAAACCTTGAAATATGAGATTATTTTGGACTTCCTGAACTCCCAACACTCTTCAAAACATACCACAGAAGTGACCATCTTGACCTAAGTAGGTAGTTATACTGACCAGTCTCCATGGGTACAATCAGACAGTCTACTGATGTCCATACCCTGGATCTCAGAGACTGGTTTTCTCTCTTACTCTGATATGGAAGAAAAGATCTGATATAGTAAGGCAGGCATTCATTCATTCCTTCTCCAATATTTATTGAGTGCTTACCGTACATCAGGTGTATCACAGGCCTAGAGGATACAGCACTAAACATGATGGATATGTTCCCTGACTTCATGGAGTTGAGAAGATAATAGTACTCCTTAAACTTGACCTTTCACCTTTTACACACACACAAGGCTACCTGAGATCAAAAGAACTACCTATAAACTTGTCATCATAACCTTTCTGGCAGAAGCTTCAATTGACTGGGGCAGTTGTTGGTGGCTTAAAAGTAAGCAGGAATGAAGAAAGTTAAAGCAATGCTTCCAGAAAACTCTTCCTACCTTCTCAATTGAACAGCCGGTGCATATACACAGCTGCCTCTAACCAGCTGCTCAGGGGCCAGAGGAAGAGACTCCGACCATTGCACCCCCTGACCTGCTGGTAAAGAGAAGTACATGGCTGGGAGAAGGAGTGCTGAGAAAAGATGACCCTTAGGAAAACTTGGCTTTAGAATCAGGAATGTCTGCTTGTTACTGCCACAATGTGACCAGGGAATCTCAGAAGGTAGCAGTGTTTGGATTCATTTTAGAACAACATGTAGAAAGAATGGACGGGCCACCCACAACCTTATCTGAACCTAAAATGTCTGCAAAATTGAACAAAAAAGTTTAAGTAAACAGCTTTTTCCTTGCAGGCTTTTGGTGCCAAGACCCCTTCTGGCCTAATTATAAGTGAGTAAATATAGAAGCCAAGAAAATTAAATGGAATTTTTGGAACTTGATCCTGGGTGTGCTGCAAGCTGAGGATAGAAATATTTGGACTGATGAAAGTGGGGTGTGGGCTTGTTTGCTTTAGGGTCCTTCCCATCTTACAGAACCTTGGCCAGTGTTAGAGTCAGGTTGGCTTCCAGGCTCCTTGGAAAGACCAAAGTTCAAAGTGATCTGTCCAAAAACCTCTCCCTTTACAATGTATCATATGGAGAATATTAGTTGACGGCCCCCTTTTACGACAGAACAGCTTCAAAAACTCTGTATACCAGAAAAACTGGTTAGAAAGGTGGAGCTTGAAACCATGTCAAATAAACCGATGCCCAAGTACTGATAAGGTAATAATGTGGGCGGTCTCAAGGGCTGAGGCAGAAGGCAAAGAAAGGCCTGTGTGCAGGGAGCCTGCCCCCACTTCCTCCTTCGACCAAAGCAGCTTGGTTTTCACTCCTCATAAACTGCGGATCTGAAAAAGCTTCAACTTAGGGGGAAAGATTCAGGTAGATGAGCTGGATTAGAGATACATACATGATTGACAGATAGATAGATAGATAGATAGATAGATAGATAGATAGATAGATAGATAGATAGACAGATAGACAGATATAGACAGACTGGGTGATAGACTAGGTGATAAGGAAGGATAGATATATGATAGATAGATAGATAGATAGATAGATAGATAGATAGATAGATAGATAGATAGATATAGATAGATAACATGTGTGACACAGGGTTGAAAGATTAGATAGAGACAGAGAGAGACAAAATATATACAACATGAGGAATCCTGGTGGGATAGAAAGAATGCTGCATTGGAGTTGGGTGCGGTGGTTTATACTTGTAATCCCAGCACTTTACCTAAGCCCAGGGTTTTGAGAGCTGCCTGGGCAACTTGAGCAGAACTCTTCTCTACAATAAATAAAAAAATTAGCCAGGTGTGGTGGTACACACTTGTGGTTCCAGCTACTTGGAAGGCTGAGGTGAAAGGATCATCTAAGCCTAGCACACCAAGGCTGTGATGGCTATATTGTGACAGAGTAAGACTGACTCAAGGCAAAAAAAAGAGAAAGAAGAAGGAGGAGGAGGAGGAGGAGGAGGAGAAGAAGGAGAAGGAGAAGAAGAAGAAAGCTGCATTGGGAGTTTGGAGAAATGACATCTAGTCTAAGCTGCCACTAGTCCTGATGTGATCATAACATGTCTCTTTTTTTCTTTTGATGATCTCTAAGATCTTTGGCCCCAACATTAGTTGGATCTTTGATGGTAAGACAGCTCTAGAAGATGCCTACCATTGCCTTTAACGATCATGGAACCTACTCTAATCTCCTCTTCTTGGGAAAATGGAGGTCTATGCAGAGATAAACCTGAGAACTGTTAAGTCTCCTCTCTCTTAGAAGACCCTTGTAACCAATCATAGAAAGCATTTCAGAGAAGAAATCAGCACACTGAACTCCAGAGAGGACTGTTTGGTGCCCTGAGTCATAATAATAACCTCAGTAATGAGAATAATAAAACTATATTGCTATAGAGTACACACAATGGGTCAGATATGGGACCCAATATTTTATACATATTGACTCACTTAACTTCCACAACAGTGTTACAAAATTGGAACTATTATCATTCTCATTTCACAGGTTAGGAAACTAAGGCTTACAGAGGTTGAGTGACTTGTCCAAATTCATGTTAATAATATGAGCAGTCTGATAACACCAGGCAGTCTGATGTCGGTGCTGTTAACCACTACGCTGTTAAAAATAAAGACCAAGGTGAAGACCCTGTTGATATCTGAATACTCATCACGGAAAGGAGAAAAAGCTATAAAAGTGGTGAAATGTGTTGTCTAGCAAACTGTAGTTACTCAGTAAAAACAGGAATCTAGAGGGATACCTCAGAGATCGTTCGGAATAGGCTGGCCAGACACACTGAGTTATTAAGGAGCAGTGGCTCTGAGGAATAGAAAAGGAACTGACTGACAAATAGCTCCCCAAAGAAATGATGAAATCAAGTCACTGGCCACTGGCAAAGTGAGGGAAAGACAAACAGGCAAGTCCCTATAGACAGGGCGAGGGAGGCATGTTGGCAAGGGGAACTGCCAGAAATCCATGCCAAGCGTCCAGGAGTCTGTCTGCATTGCTTAATGGTTCCAGAACTATTTGAATGGATCTGGTATACTGCTGAATTCCTGGTGTAAATCTTTTAAAAGTTCAGTTCTGGGTCAAGTGCACTGAGAGAAGACTTTGCCTCCAACTGCTGAGGTAGTTTTTCCTCCACAGGCATTCCTGTTCCTTATGGAAGGGGAGAGGGGAAGAGACACCAGCTAACATTTAAATATACTTCCCCCTAGAGCATTTGACTAAATCCCCCAGATATTGTTCTTCCCTGCTGCCCCACAGCCTTTACCTGCTAGTCTAGGATTTCCAGAAGCGCAGTCTCTCCTTCCACTCCCTTGTCCACACGGTTTGTTCCTTTTGAAATACCTCCATATCTTCCTCAGCAATAAAAGTTGCCTATAAGCAACAAGGAAGCATCACTGTCCCTCAGAAAGGGACAGTGGAAAGGGTCTGGAAAGGCTAGTCTACAAGATAGAAAGTCTGTTCTGGAATGAAGAGCCACCTGGGGCAGACACCAACCGGGAGCAGAGGCCCAGCATACTGCCTGCCATGAGGAAGGAAGAGAAGGAGAGAGGGAGGGAGGGAAGCTGGAAGGGAGGGAAGGAGAGTTACTTTGACTGATAGTTATATCTATATCTGATCTGAAGATTTAGAGAACTTCAGATCATATTCAGGATGTGCCAGTAGCCACCGAGTTTTTTTTTTAATAAAATGACTTAAATGTCAGAGTCTATGAGTGACCTTGATGGCCTAAAGTCTTTTAAAATCCTTCACTGAGTGGTCCTGAGAGTCATCCCACGTCATCTCTCTCAGCTCCCAAGCAGGATCCTCTCCCGAGTGAAGTCACCTTGTCTGGCCTTCTCACCATCTTGTCTGGCTGCCTTTTATTAGAATTATGTGCAAAGCAGCCTGTCTCTCAAACCAAAGTATAATCTTCTAAAGGTTAGTGTGCTAGGTTTACTACTTGTCCCTCCAGGTCCACCTTCCACCTCCTCCACCCTGCCCTTGGGAGGCTGAACTCTCTGGGGGTTCCAGTCTCCCTTGTGTCTTTGGCTTCCCGCAGGTGTGGCCAACGGGAGTTGCTGATGAAAGACGGGGGGGATGGGAAGAGAGAGGGTCCAAGTGTTTATTCCCTGCCACCCATGCTTTGGGTCATGGCTGTGTTCTTCGACCAAATGCCACAGCTCCTGTCCAGCGACTCCTCCCCCACAGCCACAGCTCTCTGCAGGCCTGGCAGGCCCTCCTTCCCTTCGTTCCTTCAGGCTGAGAGGTGGGAAGGCTTTCCAACATTGTTTTTGAGTCGGAGTCTCACTCTGTCACCCAGACTGGAGTGCAGTGGCCGCTCCCGGCCACCGCAGCCTCGACCCCGCTGGGCTCCGGCGATCCTTCCGCC
>NW_007260048.1:195137-205261 GCF_000164805.1 Carlito syrichta | reverse complement strand
CCTCAGCCTCCCAAAGGCGCGGGATGACAGGCTGAGCCACCCAGCCTGGCTTCCAACATTGTTCACCCCTGCATACTGCACCACCCCTTCCTGGTCCTCTCAGACTTACCCCACAGCATTGTCAGCGACTGTTCGTGAAATCCCCGGTCACATTTTTATTCATTGTGAATTAGTCACTAGCATGAATCTGACGCCGAGCTCGACACACGCCCGTTTCACGATGTGTCCTGTGTCACTTCTCCTTCCTTCCTGTTAGGGTGCCAGAGACCCAGCCCCAGCCCCCTGTGGACACCCTCTATTCTTTTCCCTTTGCTAATTCCACTGGGTGATTAATACATCTTTGGGTTTAGGCTTAGAAATCTCTCTTACAATGTGAATATGACTTCCAGGAGAAACACATTCTTATCTTGATCACTGTGGAAGTGAATGAGCTTATCAAACTTGTGGGGGAGAGTGGGTAAACAAAACAGGTTTTGAGAGCCTACAATTTACTAGCCATTACTGAAATGTTGTTGCTTCCATGAATCCCTCAAGTCAATGCAGTAGATGCCGCTCTTGATTCCAACAAAGGGTCCCAGCAATGCTGGGAGGACCCTGACAGTGGTAACTCCTGGGGTGTGAGGACAGGAGACTGAGTGAAGGGGATTGTGTCCCTGGAAGGAAATGGGATTCATTCACATATTTGTACAGGGCTGGCCTAACCCACGATTTCCCAACATTTCCTTCCTCCTTCTCTCTGCCTGCCATTACTTCTCTTCATGAGCTGCCACTTCCTCTTTCTCCTCCTCTTTTCCTGCTGTTTCCACTCATATAGGCACTGTCCAGGTTACAGAAGAAATTCACACTCACTACTGCTAAAAAAAAAAAAATAAATGCCAAGTGCCCTTCTGTAACATCTGAATACCTGGGTGTCTGGGGAAAAACTTAGGGAATCTGAAAAAGTGGTTCCATAAGGGCCTGACTTCTTTTTTTTTTTTTTTTGAGTTGGAGTCTCACTCTGTTGCCCAGACTGGAGTGCAGTGGCCACTCCCAGCCACCGCAGCCTCGACCCACTGGGCTCTGGTGATCCTTCTGCCTCAGCCTTCCGAGTAGCCGGAATTACAGGTGCACACTACCACGGCCGGCTAATTTTTTGATTTATTGTCGAGATGAGGTCTTGCTGCCCAGGCGGGTCTCGAACCCGCGGGCTCAGGCAATCCATTCACCTCAGCCTCCCAAAGGCACGGGATGACAGGCTGAGCCACCGAGCCCGGCTGGGCCTGACATTTATGGCTCTCCCTGGAATGAGTGAATGTTACATGCATGAAACTCCAAGAGGCAGGACTTGTCTGTGCTCATGTGCTCAGAAAACCTGGACAGCTAGTGTGGTAGCAAATTGGGGTGACCACTCCTTTCCCCAGCATTTAAATAAGAACAAGTGAGACTCAGATCACAGAGGTCAGGCCTTATGAGTATGGGGTGTGGAGATTAATGAGGTTCTGGCAAGGCCTCTGACACTGTCATGTGATACTCTGAACTCAGGCCTGGTTGCTACCAGGGATAGGGGAGAGGCAAGGGTGTGTTAACTCTCTGATCACAGGTACTGGGATCTTGCTCGTATGATTTGTGGCAGAGGATGCTGGTTGCCTACTGCAATATCTGTCTATTTTCATCATTCCAACTGGAGAAATGACAATACCAGTGGTGCCTAACTCTGTATTACGTTTAGTTCGCCATAATCAGAAGTGTCTGTTCCCAATTTTTTTTTTTTTTTTTAATTTTGAGTTGGAGTCACTCCATCATCCAGGCTGGAGAGCAGTGGCATGCTCACAGTCACCCCAGCGTCAACCTGCTGGGCTCTGGTGATCCTTCTGCCTCAGCCTTCCAAGTAGCAGGAACTACAGGTGCACACTACCACGCCCGGCTAATTTTTTTGATTTGTTGTAAAGACGAGGCCTCACCATGTTGCCCAGGCTGGTCTCGAACCTGCAAACTCAGGCAATCCTCTCACCTCGGTCTCCCAAAGTGCTGGGATTACAGGCTTGACTCACCGCACCTGGCCTGTTCCCATTTTCTAATCATTTTGTAACACACATGCTAACTTTCAACCCTTCTCCTTTCCCTGGGAAAAATAAAGACTTATTGGTACTGCAACTGTCAAAAAAAAAAAGCAGTGTCTGGATGCTGATAGTAACCACTTTGAGCAACTCTTGTGATTGTAGAAGCCAAGCATGACAAGTAATCATCTTTTGTTGCCAGTATATATCGAGTATTGTCATTTTAACGCAGTTTTTTCTTTCTTAAAATATATATACATTTTTTGGCACCCTCCGTATTTCCCAGCCTCCACTAATTTCTGGCCAATGTGGTACAAGCAGAAGTGATGTGTGGAAGCTTCCAGGAAGTCTCCCAGTAAAAGACTTGTCAGGTGCCACTTTTCCTCCTCCTTATTTTTCATTCCTTCTTGTGCTGCTTAGAATGTGAATGTGATGGCTGGATCTTAAGCAGCCACCTAGAACTATGAGGAGAAAGCCACATGCAGAAAATAGCAGAATATTAAGACCAAAATGTGGGTCCCTGACAATTTGCATAATCATACCAGCCCTGTACTGCTTACCTCTAAATTTATTATACTTATTTATTTATTTATTTATTTTGAGTTGGAGTCTCACTCTGTCGCCCGGGCTGGAGTGCAGTGGCACTCTCACAGCCACCCCAGCATCGACCTGCTGGGCTCCAGTGATCCTTCCACCTCAGCCTTCCAAGTAGCTGGAACTACAGGTACGCACTATCACACCCGGCTAATTTTTTTTTATTTATTGTAGAGACGAGATTTCGCCAAGTTGCCTGGGCTGGTCTCGAACCTGCAGCCTCAGGTAATCCACTCATCTCAGCCTCCCAAAGTGCTGGGATTACAGGCTGAGCCACTGAGCCCAGACACTTATATTTTAAAAGGAAAATAAATTTGTTTTGTTTCAGACACTATTATTTTGGTTTTCTTGTTATATGTGACCTGATCTAACTCTAACTGATGAAACATCTCTCCAAGGGTTAGATATAACAGATGAGTTAACTTAAATCCATTATTGTCTAGAAATTCCATTGTCCTTCCTTAATTTTTCCAGAGGTGTCTAAGTACGAAAGTCATTTTCCCTTTCGTTTCAGGGGAATGAAGGCAATATTTCCACGGTTCCTGAGATGTGCATTTCATGGTCTGAATGACAAAGCAGGAAGAGGACTATCATCTAGGTTCCCATCCGGGCTCATGGATGGGGTTTCCATCTTGGTTCATGGGTTCCCCGAGGGCAGCTGTGCCACAGTCTAACTGTGAAATGGAAACATGAGACCCACCTACATTTAGAACCAGCATGGAGTTCAGTAACAATTTAATGACATCAGGTTTCTTGGTGATACCCAGATGAATAGAAGTTTGGGAAATAGAAACACATCTTTGTCATCAACAAGAAAACAACATTCTGTGAGTCAGAGCCAGCGCAACATAACTGAGACAGCGGATGAGAGATCTGACCATTTCAGGAAGTAGTTAGCAGTGGAGGGAAGTGGTAAAGGAAGAGAAGGGAGGGTGGATGGTGGCGGGCTGGCAGGGAGTGGACACAATGTTCCCGGTCACTCTTTTCTCCAGCTGTGCCAGCCGTGTAATATGGTGTGGTCTCCTCATGGTCTCCACCACCCCAAACACAAACTCTAGCTCCTTCCCTGAATACATCATGTTCTTCCCCAGCAACACACCTTTGTCCATGCTCCACCAGGTCAAATGACACCTTCCTCATAATGCCTTCCTAGACTTCCTCAGGCAGAGTTAGAACATTTCTTCTCTGTGTTTCCAAAGCACTTTATACATTGACGCAAACATCAATTTTTAAGACTTGCCAGGGACTGCATCAAATGCATGCTTAACTTGCAAGAATTTAACTGAACATTCTCAGTAAAAAGAAGGATATCTTCTTAATCCCCATCCCCTACAAAATATACCTTAGTTTTATTTTTTAAAAATGTTTGAAGCCAGGCTCGGTGGCTCAGCCTGTAATCCCAGCACTTCGGGAGGCTGAGGTGAGTGGATTGCCTGTTCGAGACCCGCCTGGGCAACTTGGCGAGACCTCATCTCTACAATAAATCAAAAAATCAGCCAGGCGTGGTAGCACGCACCCGTAGTTCCAGCTACTCGGAAGGCTGAGGCAGAAGGATCGCCGGAGCCCAGCAGGTCGAGGCTGCAGTGGCCGGGAGCGGCCACTGCACTCCAGTCTGGGCGACAGAGTGAGACACCAACTCAAAAAAAAAAAAAAAAATTTGAAGGAAATTCTAGCTGAAATAATACAAAGAAAGTTACTTAGAGTTAATTTACGAGAATTTTGAAGGAGTAATTTGTCATCTCACTTTCTGTGCTGACTTTGGACTAAGTCTCTGGATAGGATGTGACTTTGCTCAGCATCTGGTGATGACTTTTCTAACTGTCTCCCTCTTCACAGCTGTGAGCTTCTCAAGAAATAACTATGCTATTCTTTGGGGAATCTTACAGGCCTAGCACAGTGCTGGGCACAGAGTTGGTCCTCAATCAATGTTTGTTGAAAGAAAAATCAAATGATTCCAGTGTTTCCCACCGACTGTACTATATTTAGCATCTGAGGAAAATTCTCACCCAATGCACCTCTACAATGGCCTTTTCTTTTTTTTTTTTTTTCAGTTGGAGTCTCACTCTGTTACCCAGACTGAAGTGCAGTGGCCGCTCCCAGCCACCGCAACCTCGACCCACTGGGCTCCGGCAATCCTTCCGCCTCAGCCTTCCAAGTAGCTGGAACTATAGGCGCTCGCTACCACACCCGGCTGATTTTTTTATTTATTGTGAGATGAGGTCTCGCCAAGTTGCCCAGGCGGGTCTCGAACCCACAGGCTCATGCAATCCACTCACCTCAGCCTCCCAAAGTGCTGGGATTACAGGCTGAGCCACTGAGCCCGGCTACAACAGCCTTTTCAAACTGTCATCCAGTTTCTTCTCTAAAGACACTTAAAAGCAATTCACTTTTCAAAACAGCCCACATCACTGTAGAACAAGCCACTGTTAGAAGATGGAGAGCATCCATGGTGCCCATCACGATGCCATGAACACAAGGAGCTTAGGTGACTTCTGCTGCTGCTGCCACCATCAATAATGAGTCACTAATGAAGTGAGGAAGCCCGTGTTTTCAATTAACTACATTGGCTTTCTGTCATCAGGGTTTGGGAAATTGTCATGTATTGAGGACCCATTCCATTCTGCTCCCGAGAAGTCCATCTGTTTTTAACACATCCGTGATCCAGAGATCAGTCTTCTGCAAGCCTCAGTATGGCCATGAACCTGGAAGTAAAAGTGGAATGCTTTCTGATGAGTGAACCAACTCTTGATCACCCATGATAGTAGGTCATGGCACCACAAGGACCTGCAAATGCTTGGCTATGCCAACAAGAAAAAGAGCTCCACGCGGTGGGCAGAGAACTGATGCATGTGTCTGTGAGGAGCATAATGAGGCCACCATGAAGTGCTTGCTTTCAGCCTGTGTCTCCTTTTTGTCTCCTCCTTCCACTTTTTTTTTTTTTTGAGTTGGAGTCTCACTCTGTTGCCCAGTTTTTTTGTTGTTTTTTTTTTGAGTTGGAGTCTCACTCTGTCGCCCAGGCTGGAAGGCAGTGACACGCTCACGGCCACCCCAGCATCAGCCTGCTGGACTCAGGTGATCCTTCCGCCTCAGCCGGAACTACAGGCATGGGCTACCATGCCCAGCTAATTTTTGATTTTTGATTGTAGAGACTAGGTCTCGCCAAGTTGCCCGGGCTGGTCTCAAACCTGCAGACTCAGGCAATCCTCTCGCCTCGGTCTCCCAAAGTGCCGGGTTTACAGGCTGAGCCACCGAGCCCAGCCTCCACTCCTTTTTATAGGAGAATTAAAAACTCTTGCTTTTTATTTATCTATTAAATCAAGGAATTTTTAAACACACCCTCTCTGCCAGGCACAGCACCAATCATGGGCTCAATGAAGGAAAAACTCAGTTTCGCAGGGAGACAAGCAAAGGGAGGTGATTATGACATAGCGTGGTAAGTGCTAGAATAGAGTGAGCATCAGTATAATGGAAGCATGTATGAAAAGCACCTAGCCTCAAACTCGATGAAAAAAATAATAAAACAATGATGACAACAACCATAATAACAACTAAAGCATGGTGAATATTTGTGTGTGCCAGATACTGTTCTGTATACTTGATATATATTCACTTATGCAGTCCACATTGACTTTATGAGACGGGGATGCTTATTACCATCTTCATTTTACAAAAACAAACCCTGAACCCCAGAGAGGGTATGTAACTTATCCAAGGTCATGCAGTCAGTAAATGGCAAAGCTGGGATTTGAACATGGTCGGTCTGACTTCACAGCCTATGCTCTTAACCTCCACCCTGCTCTGCCCCTAGAGAGGAGAGGAAGGTTCTCATGCTGTCCACTGTGCTTAGAAAGCACTTATTCACCCTGCCCGCCCCCACTAGTTCTAATGAGACCTTCCTAGATTCCCCTCAAGCAAAATTAGAACATTTCTCCTCTGTGCTTCCAAAGCACCACATGATTTTTTTTTAGAGAGACCAAATCACCACATGATACCTTTTTCTATGTTTTTCTATGATCCTCCCACCTCAGCTTCCCATGTAGCTGGGACTCCACGCATGTGCCACCTCACCTGGCTTACCACATGATATCTGATGTGAGACCTGAAGGCCAAGTGGGTCTCAGCACAGGTAAAAGAAAAAGTGAGTGTAGGCGTTGGAGGGGAGTGAGCACTGAGTCTGGGAAGGCACCAAGAGGCAGAACAGAAATGGCTAAGAAATTTGACTTTAACCTGAAACAGATGAGGAACCATTGAAGGGTCAGATCTGCATTTTAGAAAGGTCACTCTGGCCACAGTGGGGACAGTAGATTTGTTGGGTTCAAACTAGAGCCAAGAAGACCAGAGAGAAGAGAGTTGTCACAGTAATCCACCTGAGAGCTGAAGTCACCTAACCTACGTGGTGGCTGTAAGAGAAACAAAGGAGGTATGAAGGCCTGTGATGATAGAACTGGATGATGACTGGATGAAGGTGAGGGAATCATCTCCAGGGGACACCTGGGTTTCTGGCTTGGGTGACAAATGGGTGGTGGCGCCAATCACTGACAACCAACCCCATGGAGGAGTTCATGCCCCACCCAGAGCATCCTTCCTCTGGGATGAGAAGGAGAGAAATCAGAGCCTCCCCATCCTTCCTTATCCAGTTATCCACCACGATCAGGTGCATAAAGACATTCTACTGTTGTCTGCAATTAGCCTCTCTGGGAGATTCCTGTAAGAGCTGCAAGGGCCAAGGGTCACCCCAAAGAAGATGGGCAGATATTGTGGCCATAAAAGAGAGGCCCAGTTAGACACAGAAGACAGACCCCAATCTAGAGTCCAAATGGTCAAGGACCACATGACTCCTCTGAGGCCTTACCATGGCTGTTCTGAGAGTTTCCTTGCCCACTGTCAAGAAATCATAGGGCTGGGGTTAGATCTGTACAGTCTTCAGCCTAATGAATTTATAAAAAATATACAGGGCAGATCCTGAGGGTTCAAGTTTGGAAAAAACCTGCCAATCCAGTAGAGGAGGTCAGCTCCTGCAAAAATCTCTGATTCCATATATTGATCATGAAAGTACAAACCAACAGAAAGACTCAGTGTCAACCTGAATGCAACAAGAAAGATAGCAGCAAGAAGAATCAACTGGGTAACTTTTCAGACAGAAGGAACTTCGGTGCTTCTTGATGGTAACCCAAAAGACAAGATGAAGAAGTCAAGGGAAACGGTAGAGGAGAGCTCCAATGGAAATTAGAGAAAATGAGAAAAGTATTCAGCAAGAAGAAGCACAGTATGGACATTTATTCTTGGAGATCAGGGTCTTCTTGATGGCAAAGTCAGGAAAGTCTTTAAGAACTAGGGCCCAGAGGAGTACGAGGTAGAAGATCTGGATAGCATAGAACATCAGAAAAAGGATCTGGACACCTAAGTAGAAATAAAGATGTCAAAACATCTGGCCCTGGCCATTTTGTGACCGTAAGTGGGAAAGGGGGCATCTGCCTTAGAAAGTATTAGTAGAAGAAGCACTTGGAGGTGGAAAGTGGAAGCTGGAGTGACTGGCCAAAAACTAAGTTGCCCAGAACACAGAGACAGACGTGAGAGACAGCAAGAAGGTTGGTGGTAGTGTGGAAGAGAATTGAGAGAAAGGTAGGTGAACTCAAGGGGGTGAGTGTGGGCATTTACTAAATGAGATCGGTAATCATGGCAAAGCCATTGGTAAGTTTGAAGAGGAGAGGGAACATGGCCAGGGGTAAATTCTTACTCTTGTAAAAACATTATCTGTAGAGAGAAACTAAGTCCTTTCTATAGCTTAGCAGCTATAGATGGGTGGTCTTACCAGCCACAGATGGGTGGGCCGTGAAAGCCTGCTGAGCCTGACCCTTTATATGTTGACTAGTCCAGTAGCATTCAGGGGGCTATTATAAGGCAAGGAGCTTGCATCAGAATGTAATCAAGCAGCTTCCTTCATCTAGAACAGAGGTCAACAAACTACGGTCCCCTGTCACCACCAACAGAGCCCATCCCACTGGGTATTTTCCACCTGTGCCAGTTTTTGTAGGGGGGAAAAAAGTTGCATTGTCACACAGCCATAACCATTTATTTATGTTGTCTCTGACTACTTTAGAGCCACTAAACAGCCACATTGAGTAGTTGTGACAGAGACTGTCTATCCTGCAAAGTGTAAGATTGTAAGATGTTGACTCTCTGGCATTTTAAGAAAATAGTTTGCCAATCTTGTTTTTTTTTTGAGTTGGAGTCTCACTCTGTCTTCCAGTGGCACAATCACAGCTGCAGCCTCAACCTGCTGAACTCAGGCGATTCTTCTACCTCAACCTTCCAAGTAGCTGGAACTACAGGCATGAGCCACCACGCCTGGCTAATTTTTGTATTTATTGTAAAGACAAGGGCTCGCCATGTTGCCCAAGCTGGTCTTGAACTCTTAGGTTCAGGCACTTCTCTCTTCTGCCTCTCAAAGTGCTGAGATTACAGGCATGAGTCACCACGCCCGACCAGCCAAATGTTGATCTAGAAAATCTTATTCTAAAATGTCAATAGAATCTAGAAGTGTACTTTATGACATTGCTGGTTTACACTTTATTGCAAGCTCCTTAACTGGTTGTAGACTCTTAACAGTTTGTGGACTGGCTTCCGCGGTTGAATTTGAGCAGCGCTGTCAATAGAACAGTGGGGAAGGACAGTCACAGCTTACTGTGGGTTCAAAGGTCAGGCCTCCAAGGAGGCAGAGCCACTCTCCTTCCCTCCATAACAGGCTGACATCCTGGACACCATATTTAAAAGGTGTTGAGAAGCCACAGAGCAGAGGCCCTGCCTGGAGGTTATTTTGATGAGCAAAGCACTTATGTGTACTTATGTTTGTTTGTCGTCATTATAATTAGACTGCTAATTCCTCAGGGGAAAACTTGTCTTAACCATCAACTTCTGAATATACACTTCATCACTAAGCATAAATAAAGTAATAACAGGAAACCACCAAGCCCTTTACTAGAAAAAGAAAAATAAATATTTTCACTCTATGGAAATTTTTGTGGAGTAGTGGATAATAATAAAGTGGAATTAATTTGCCCAACTTTAGCATCTGATTAATTGCCTTGGACTGTGCAAAAAGTTCTAGGTCAGGGTGGGTGTTATTTGCCTTATTTCTTTTTATTTTTTCTTGAATTGGAGTCTCACTCTGTCACCCAGGCTGGAGTGCAGTGACACACTCATGACCACCCTAGTGTCGACCTGCTGGACTCAGGCGATCCTTCTGCCTCAGCCTTCCAAGTAGCTGGAACTACAGGCACATGCTACCACACCTGGTTAATTTTTTTTGTTTTAGAAAGGGCTCACCAAGTTGCCTGGGCTGATCTCGAACCCACAGTCTCAGACAATCCACTTGCTTGGGCCTCCCAAAGTGCTGGGATTACAGGCCGAGCCACCGAGCTCAGCCTTATTTCTTTGGAGCGTGTGTGTGTGTGTGTGTGTGTGTGTGTGTGTGTGTGTGTGTGTGTGTGTATA